>NW_009798278.1:992401-994120 GCF_000520075.1 Aphanomyces astaci
ACCGATGGTGGTGCGCTTTCAGACGCAGCGGCGAGCTTAGCTAAATAAAGAACATTATTAGGAAAATAATCCGGGCAAAATAAGTGAAATTGAAATAAAGTGATTTGAAAAAGGAACAAGATGCACGAATTCATTCCGATGGAGTTGTCTAACGAAGAGCGACGCTGAGCAGCCATCGACAGCATGGGCTTGTCCGTGCCGATCCGAGAGGAAACCACAAGCTCCTCAACAGCCTCCGAGACTTCCTGTGGGATGTTGCCGTCGGACCCAGCATCTGACCGCTCACTTGCAGCGTCGCCAAATTCTTGTTGGTCGTGAAGCTCCATCGCACCCACCTTGGACTCAATAGCCGAATATAGGCGCTTGGCGCGTTCAATGTTGGGAGGGCAGTACACTGTCCCTGTTGGTTTCGTCTTGTTGTTCAAGCCTTGAAAGTGGTGCCTCAGACTAATACTATCGCGTTCTGGCCAGTTCGATAGCCCAGTGCGGTTGTATTCGAACGCCACACGGTCCCACATGTTGCCGCCGAAGGGCTTGAACTCCTCGACGAGGTCCAGGAGCCGCGTCGTCTCCTCAGATGAGATGAGACGTTCTTCGACTTGGTTCGTGGCTTCCGTGCGTTCATCAAATGGGATTGCTAGCAGGATGGTCGGGAACAAAAAAATGACTGGTCTCTACTGTCCTGCTGGCTGTCCAAGTTGTTCGACGCAGAGAAATCTCGAAACACGCGAAGAATTCCACATCGCGTACCACTCGACACAAACACATACTTGGTGAAACATCAGTGATGTCTCACCAAGTCTGTGTAACGCCTGTGTCACCACATGTGTTTGCCTTGTGTGGTGTTTGTGTTTGCGTTTATGTGATTTTTGGGGGACCCCCAGTACGGTTGTATTCGAACGCCACACGGTCCCACATGTTGCCGCCGATGGGCTTGAACTCCTCGACGAGGTCCAGGAGCCGCGTCGTCTCCTCAGATGAGAAGTCCTTCGACTTGGTTCGTGGCTTCCGTGCGTTCATCAAATGGGATTGCTAGCAGGATGGTCGGGAACCAAAAAATGACTGGTCTCTACCGTCCTGCTGGCTGTCCAAGTTGTTGGACGCAGAGAAATCTCGAAACACGTGAAGAACTCCAGTTCGCGCACCACTCGACACAAACACATACTTGGTGAGACATCAGTGATGTCTCACCAAGTCTGTGTAACGCTTGTGTCACCACATGTGTTTGCCTTGTGCGGTGTTTGTGGTTGCGTTTATGTGACTTTTGGGGGACCGCCAATGGATCACAATTTGGCAAGTTTACAGCTGTTAACCGGATAGCACAATACTACTTCGAAGTACTGTACAGTATTGTGCTTTTCACATATTTTGCCCGTTGTTTTAGCTCCTAAAACCATCCAAAGTTTAACCTAAACTGAAGTTGCACTCGACGTAAAAGTAAGCTTCCCCACCGTTCTGTCATTGGCTGATCTAAAACTTGCGTTGTTTTACTAAAACTACTTCGTTTTATTAACTCCCGTGGCCAAGCAGTCATGCAGAGTAATGACCTACTGGGGTAAGCTCGCAGTGCACCAGCTCACACGAGCTTTGCAGCCAGCTTGTTAGCAACTCGTTGGCACGAAAAGTCGAGCAAGAAGCACTCAACATCAACCTTTATCGAGCATAGTCAAGAATCACACTCGCGTGTATTAGGTAATCCACTCTGTAAACCCCCGCGTT
>NW_009798278.1:997237-1021948 GCF_000520075.1 Aphanomyces astaci
CTCTGTAAACCCCCGCGTTTGCCGAAATGAAATGGGCAAACGCTTCAGGTTAGCAACATATGCTGCAGGAACAGCTCTTGCTCATCCAATCATAGGTACTTCCGATTAGCTAAAGCTAAGTTGAATTAATCTAAAACTTCGTCACCCACTGGTTAAAAGCGGGTATTTATACCCAGATTAGCCAAAATATGTGAAAAGCACAATACCTCGAAGTATTAAAACTTCAACTGGAGGTTTTATTATTTAACGTACAAGTAGTACTGTAGTTAAACCCAAAAAGCAAATACGTGAAATACTGATTTCATGCGTTTTATCATTGCAGTGGTAAAGATCCCAACTCCTCCGGATATTATATTCGGATAAGAGTCACATACAAAAATCAAGATACATCTCCGCGGCCACCCCTACGGCCAACTGGCCAACTATCCAAGCGCCCATGTAAAATACCGCTAGGTTTAATCTCAATTTCTGGACCAATTCATCACCAAATTTGAATCGGAGACGTAGAATTTCTTCACCACATTGTAGAATTTCTTCACCACATTGAGATCTGTCGATTCTACGTCTCAAATTGCTGAAATTTTGAGTAATGAACGATGAAATAGAAGACAGAAAATTTTGTGAAACGTTGGTACTGCGTAGTACTACAGTAGTTTATAGATGACGTGCACCATATTGCGCTTTTCGCTTAAACTTGCCAATTGTGAGCCATTGTGAAAATCGCCAACAAATAGACGCGATGATTTCATTGGTTAGAATTTCGAAGATTTGGGCAGAAAATGACATCGAACTCACTGTCAGTTGTCCACAACTGCTTGGGTAGTACGACGAGGTGTAGTCGCACGTTGCGGTAGCGCGAGCGTCCAGTTGTTGTACTTGAGATGTTTGTGTGTACATGTGTACATAGGTGTGCATGTGTGCTGGGGATACGAAGAAACTCGCACACGAGGCCTACGCGCTCAGGTGTTACACGATGGGATGTCCATTGACTCAGCTCAGGAAACTGCGTCATAACAGGGTGACTTGTATCGATTGTTTTGTGAGGAAAATCCCACTTTTTGTCATTGGGGTCATTTCGCGGACATTCGGATCGGGGCGATTTGATTAACAATAAGAACAACACGTGGAAATTTTGAGTAGAACAGCACGCAATTTTAACGTCTCCAGGGTCGAGGCACAACTCTCTGAACATACTCCCCTGGTTTCAACAGATGCAAAGGCGGCATGCAGGTCAGCAACATGTAAGTGTCGGTAACGTTGCTTGATCGATTTAAGAACCGCCCATGGAAATTTTAAGTAGAACTCACAATACTACGGAGTGGTACAGTACAAATTTACTGAACTTCGAAGAATGGTACTAGCCATCAAAATATAGAGGTATTTATTCTCAGAGTTTATTCGCATTGGATTAATAACTTACTGTATTTACTGTTAACAGTAAAGTCGAGTCCGCATACTATTAGTACGATACACTTTCGAATTGTATGGGAAGAAACAAATTCTGAGGGGCAAACTATGGTGTTTATCCCATCTGATTGTCGTGCTTGGATGTAAGCACGTTGGGATAAACCCGTGCGTAATATACCACATACTGCCTCTAGCGATCACATCGCATTCTGCATCGGTCGTGGTGTAGCAGCGCAGCATGACGGCAGAATGCGTCACGATCGACGACCTCCTGCTGCAAGAAGATGTGTTCTCCCTCACGCAAGACGACTTGGACGCGGTGTCGCGGCGGTATGCAAACCAGTCTGGACTGTCGTCCGAGGATTCGCGGCCGTCGTCGACGTGGACGCACATGCCGCGGTCGTCGGTAGCATCGTCGACATGGACAACTGGATCGCATCCGTCCGTGATAGGAGGCAAGTCCACGAACCAACCTTCCATGCAGCAGCAGGGGGTTCGCATGTCGTGCGAGTCGTCCACCAACTCTGCGTGGACTCTTACCGAGGACTCGTCGTGGCTGAATCCGCCCGCTTGTGTGTCGATCCTTCCGTCGTCAGATTTCACGCTCGACGGCAACGTCCTTGGGGACAAGCACACGATCACGTTACACAACACATCCCCCAGTCGACATATCGTGTACAAGCTCAAAGTCCCAAACAAGTGTCGGTCGTGGTACGCGATCACTCCGAACCAGGGCATTCTGCGGCCGAATGAGTCGCTTCCCATTGTCGTTGAGGTCGCCGTGACTTCTTCTTCTTCCCAGCTGCTCGAGACTGTGCCGATGCATTCGTCCAGGACCATAGTACATGCGTTCCGCCTCGACATGATCTTCGTCGTGGATAGCATCGTCGACCAACTCGAGTACTTGGACTATGGCGAACAGCATCGGGTGCAGACGGCGCTATGGGACAAAGCCCTTCCGTCGTGTATCCAGCAAACCATGTTGCACTGCCACCTACAATGCACGCGACTGGCATGCTTGGACGCGGATGTCCTTCATAAGCATCATGCCAAGCACGACTCGACGAAGAAGCAGCTGTCGTGCTTGACGCGGCGGCATGCGCACGGGGCGTCCCTCGTCCTCACCAACTCTCAACCGACCACCACGGTCGCATTCAAAATCAAAAGCAACTGCGGGCTCACAGCCACCCCGTCGTTCGGACTGATCGAGCCGTACGGAACCATCGCGGTGCATGTCACCCCCAAACGCCACACCACAAACAAACTCGACCTCCTGCGGATCGAGACCATGCCCCTCGTGGACGTGGACACGCATGTGAAGAGCGATCCCACGCGTACCCTGGACGACATCCGACGACTCGTGCAAGTCGCGTGGTCGACCATTGACGCTCAGTACAAAACCACGCAGACCATGTTTCCGTGGGAAGGAGATCGACGAGGCGCCGCGTAACATGAATGATCACACTCGCATGTAAGCACACTTCCATGTCGCTCCGAGGGCATGTGTACAGCAGTCAGTGCCTTGTGCCATGGGAAGTCGGTAGTTCCAAGAGAACATGCTTGCGGTTCGCACGGATTCTTCTTCTTACCAGCTGGAGTCAAGTATTTGGTCAATATATCGACTCTGAACACCCTCAGATATTATCTACTATCAAAATTATTAAATTTTGAAGGTAGGTCGATCACACTAAATTATGATGGTCCGTTTTAGTGTGGACTCTCCTGGCGTTTTCAAGGTATTCGAAACGCCACATCACACTATTTAATGATATATGTTCAAAATACATTCATGTGACATAAGCCTATTTTGAACCAAAGCGCCGCCATCAGATTTTTCCATTTTGAATTAGAGGGTCATGGTGCAGGTATGTACTCAATCAATGCCGCCGACAGACATGTCGCCGCGGAATGGACTGGTGGTGCTCATGTGTGAGATGCGAGGTAGGTAGGTATCATCGGTGCGACCGGCGCCGTGGGCAAGGAAGTGTTGAGCGTGTTGTTCGACCGCAAGTTCGCCCTCACTAGCGTGCATTTATTTGCGTCCGAGCGGTCGGCCGGCAAGACGGTCGAGACGCCGTATGGCCCGTTGGTCGTGAAGCTTTTCTCTGTGGACGCGGCTCGTGAGATGGACTACGTGTTCCTCGCGGTGTCAGGGACGTTTGCTTTGGAACATGCCGAGGCGATTGCAGCGCCGGGAGGAGCGATCGTGATTGACAACTCGTCTGCGTTCCGCATGGAATCGCATGTGCCGCTCGTGGTCCCCGAGATCAACGGCAACACGATTGGAGACCGCCGGTTGATTGCGAACCCGAACTGCACGACGGCGGTAGCGGCCGTGGCACTGTGGCCGCTGCATTGCCACTTCACCATCGAAAAGATGATTGTGAGCACGTACCAGGCCGCAAGTGGCGCCGGGATCGAGGGTATGAACGAGCTCATCGAGTCGACGAAGGCGAGTCTGAGCGGCGCGGCGCCGTCGCACGCTGTGTTTGCGCATCCGCTTGCGTTCAACGTGATCCCGCACATTGACGCGTTCCAACCCAACGGGTACACGAAGGAAGAGATGAAGGTGACGTGGGAAACCAACAAGATCTTTGGCGAGTCCTCCATCCGGATCAGCTGCACGGCCGTGCGCATCCCCATCCTTCGCGCGCATTCCGAAGCCATCACGATCCAGACCCGCCGTCCCATCTCCCCCGACGCTGCTCGGTACTACTGTTCAACTACTACCCCCCCCATCATCTTGATGTCAACATGTGTCCAGGGAACTCCTGCGCCAAGCCGACGGCGTGGATGTCGTGGACGACCCCGCCGCCACCGCGTACCCCATGCCCCTTAACGCCACCGCCAAGTACAACGTGGAAGTGGGCCGCATCCGCCAGAGCATCGTCTTTGACGAGCATGGGCTGGACCTGTTTGTGTCGGGCGACCAGCTGCTCCGAGGCGCGGCGCTCAATGCGGTGCTCATCGCCGAGTACGTGGCGCACCCGTACCCGTCCAAGTTTGCCAAGCAGATTTAACCAAATGTATGGGACTATCAAAGCCCTGCGAACGAGTACTAGTCTATTACTAGTAATATACTAAATAGTAGGTACTAGTATCATCTAGTAGTATTATAATTGGTGTACTAGTGGTGGTCTTGGTTGGGGGAAGAGACACTCACCCACGGGTTGTTGCCAAGGACATTCAACGACAAAGACATAGGAGGGTTATCGTCGTTGGTGGACGAGATAGCACGAGCGTTTGGGTCGTAGTGGCGCTTTCTACGAGAACAAAATCATTCAAATATATACATATATATATTATAAACAAATACTAGTATCAAAAACCAGATGATTCTATTTGTACGTTTTTAGGGCCTGTCTGGTAACATTTCACAAAATAATATCCCATTTTTTGGCAAAATGGGATAAATTAAAAATGTCATTTTCAAAATGGAGGTTTAAAAGGGCCATTTTGTAATAACTATGGCGTTTTGGACCTCTTCAACGAGTAAATCCCACGTGGAATTGTTTATTGGATTTGGGTTAAAACTCTTTAAAACTTATGTTTCAATTTTGATCACAGATTTGTTGAATTCGGCCCCAAAATGGCATTTTGGACTCAATATTGTAATATTTCATGTTGCCAGACTAACATACTTATATATATATAAATACGAATAATATGAATTTCAAAAGAAGCTTCATATTGTATTTGATATATGTACTGGGGGATACTTGGCAAGTTTCACAGGAATGACGGGGGAGGTGATGGGAATAGATATGGATGTACTTGTGCTTGAATGCCATGTGGGTCTGCATGGTCGCTCGTTGCTTGGCGTCGATGGGTTTGTTGTCGAGTGTTGCTGTACAAGTGTTTGTGTGGAAAATGAATGAATTATTATTAATCGAGTGAATTATGAATTAATATGAATCGAATGAATTAATATGAATCGAGTGAATTAATATGAATCGAATGAGTTAATATGAATCGAGTGAATTAATATGAATCGAGTGAATTAATATGAATCGAGTGAATTAATATGAATCGAGTGAATTAATATTAAGCGAATGAATTAATATTAAGCGAATGAATTAATATTAAGCGAATGAATTAATATTAATCGAGTGAATTATGAATTAATATGAATCGAATGAATTAATATGAATCGAATGAGTTAATATTAATTGAATGTGATGTACCTAGACTGGCATGGGAAAAGATGATCGTGTTGTCGCGGTACTTGGGCGTAGCGTTCACACTGTTGTTGGTCAAATTCAGTTCTTTCAACGATCGAAGGTTGCCCACGAGGCCGTATACGTCCTATGTCATTGCATGAACCAATATATATCTACTCGAAATGGAGAGTATATATATATATATCACATGAACGAGGAAAGAGTCGAAAGGTATATATATATACATGAACAAAGAAATACTCGAAAACGATATACATATCATATATACATGAACAAAGAAATACTCGAAATCCATATATATATTATATTCTGTAGTACAGTACGTCCATCGTTCAAAGATCGTCCATCTTTCAACGAACTCATCAATGGAATCTTGCATAGGGTACATCAATGCCACAGATTGTGGAAGTATATATAGACACATGAACGAAGAAATATATATATATATATTAATATATATATATATATATAAACGTCCACCAAAGAAGAAATCATCAAATGCATGTTTGATAGTATATATATATATACATCGATGCTGTGGATGCAGTTGCGTGACAAGTCGAGGGATTCCAGTCGACGAAGGGACTGAATTGGTTGGGGGTCACGGATGTTACAGTTGCTGACGTTGAGAATCCGCAGCGATTGCTACAGACGACATAGGACGGTAAGTTCGTTTCGATAGTCTACCAGTTTGGATTCACATATATATATTTATATTTATATATACCCCCAGCGTAGCCATGGAGTGCGCTTCAAAGGTAAAACCGCAGCCGTCACCGCCACCACCACCATCTTCTTCGTCATTACCAAGTGTTTGGTTGGACAGGTGCAGTTCGTGCAACAACGTGCAATGCGCGAGGCCGGCGAGGCGACTGATGCGGTTGCCTTCCAGGTACCTAATATGTAGAGTCGCCGTCCTTCATTGAGTACCTTGGGGTACATAATAAACCAAGTGCATCTGAGTAATATTACAGCTTTTCCAGATGCACGAGCGCTTCAAAATGCTCCATTTTGGAGATGCGATTCCGTTGAAGATGGAGATGGGTCAAGTGCCGGAGACTCGACAACGTGCTGTCGAGATGGGCGATCTTGTTGTCGTACAAGTACAGCACCTGTGTACATACTATCGTGACTAAACGCTTTCGAGTACAAGGCACCTTGACGTTGGTGCATCGGTCCAAGTTGGTCAGGGTGGACAGCTTCTTGTTGTTCAGAGTGACGTGCGTGATGCGCTCGAGGTAGTGGTCCGTAGACTCCCCCTTGGCAAGGGTCGTCTTGCTCGCATGCATGAGCATGTCTGTCGTCGCGTGCCCGCCGGTGGTGCTGCATTCCTTGGACGCTTGCATCTGCTTTGCTTTTAACGGTAATGTAAAAATAGAGTTGGTTGGGCGGCTTTCGAACGTATTGCCATGTACCCTTCCGTTTCGACGTCGATCAAGCCCAGGAAGTGACCGATTGTGGCGGCTTTGCCACGTACGCATGGTGCAAGACTGTGAGTTCTTCAAGTTCGTAGAGCTGCCAGGTACGGGCTCCTACTCAATATGCGACCGCGATGGAAGTCGCAAAAGCAACGGTTCGTACAAGGAACGCGTCCATTGCCTTATCTGCGCTTGTCGTGGAGGATGCGGCATCCCAACGCTAGTACACCGGCACGTCCGCGCTACTTCGTTGGCATTTTCACGTTACACTGCGATTGAAGGCATTTGATTGGTCAGATTGTTCATTCAAAAGCTGGATTGGTCAGTTTGGATTTTGCACAATTGAGCGCGTGTTCGTATGTCCATCACAACCCCCGCCGTCCGCGTCCGTCTCGTCCGTGGAAGCGGCACGAAGAAGCTCGTGGCGCTGAAGAAGATGGTGTCCTTAGACATGCGAGACGAAGGTATCTTCATCGCGGGACAAAAGATGGCGCATCCCCGACAAATCTCCCACCGACGGCGGCTCTTGAAGTTCTATTTTGAAGGCTGCCTCGAAACCACGTCCTCTGCGATACTTGCATGCAGTACTATCGCCTCCTGATGTTGCTCTTGTCGATAGGATCCAATTTCCAACAGAAGATGACCTTCTGCATTGGGTCGACCATCTCCACAACGCCATTCCGTCGCTCCCGATTCAAACTGCGGCGTCCAGTGCAATCGACCTATCATCTTCTCCCACGGCTGCATCATCGACGACCGATGCACTCGCGACCCAATACCTACGTGACGAAATATTTCGTGCGTCCGTGCATCGAATCCATCGATGGATCGACGATGCGACTGCCGGCAATTCATAACCACACGACACAGGCTGTATTTGTCGTCACCTCATTCCATATCAAGTCCTAGCCTATGATCCCTGCGTATTCTCTTCGTTGTTGCCTGCCGTGCCGTCTTCGATGTGGTCGTACAGCCGCTCTTTCACAGTGTCAAGTATATGCGCCATCGCGCGGACCTCGTCCTCGTCTCGTCGGACAATCGCGACGTGGAGCATCACGGGAAGGTGCATGATCGCGTCCTCTTCTTCGGCCGCGCTCGGGTCGCCAAAGTTCATCTTGTAGTAATTGGCCGCGGCCGTCCGGTATTTGTTGTACAGGTCAACGCTCGGCGTGTCTCGGAACCCGAGGTCGTGGCCGTCGCGGGGGTCCTCAGAGCCATCGCCGCCACCGACACCCGCGTCCACGGCGTCGTTTTCACTGCACATGCGTTCATGCGCTTCTCGAATGCTGTCTTCGGAAATACCGTACGCCAGCGCCAACATGAGGAACACGGCGTACTTTCGCTTCAAGTGGTCGCGGAAAAAGTGCAACACGTCCGCCGACAGCGCGACAGCCGGCTCGCTGTCGCCTTGGACGGGGAGAATGAACTGCTTGGACTCGATCTCGCGGCGGCTGTTGGCGGCAAACAGCTCGTGGACGCGGCTGACCTTTTCATACACCAACAGCGCCATGGCGGGCCCCGTAACCTGCGCGACGAGCTTCTCCATGGCGATGATGCGCCGCAGCTCCGACTCGGCCTTGTCCTTGTCGTCTTGAAGCAGTCGCGAGCACCAGATCTCGCTTTGATGGAGAGTCACGCGCGAGTCTTGACCAGGAGACACCCACGTGGACGACGACGACGGTGGCGGCGATGACGATGAGGATAATGCCGATGCTCTGGTTCGAGAAACGGACGCATCTTGGTTGTCATTCTCGTCAGAGTTGCCATGTTGCTGATGCTTGACCTGGTGCTGGAGGGCCCGCCGGAGACATTTCGACCACAACTCAAACGTGTGTTGGTTGGTCGTGGCGAACTCGACAATGACCCGCGCACTGGCGTCGGGATTGTTGGCCACGGTCGTGTCCGTGTTGCTGCCGCGGGAATTGACGACCAGTCCTTGCCGCAATTCGCCATTCAGCCACTGCAAGGCATCGTCGGACGGACATGAGAACGTGATTCTCTAGAGGATGGAGTTGCATCTAAGTACCTGATCGAGTGGGTCGGTTTCCAGTAGCTTGCGGCGAAATAGTCGCGTCACCACGGGCCCGTCGACGTCGTAGGACTCGTCTTGGACGTCCACGCGAAGAGCGCTGAGCAGCATCATGGGATTCAATCGAATCACCTACACATGTGCAGGGATAACTTGACGGTCGTTCATGATGGCGAGGCATACTCGATCTGGTGCCACGCCTTGTTCCCACTTCTCCCGCGTCGAGTAGATGAGTATGTGGTCGTCCTGGAGTGACACGAACCGCGTGCGCCATTCCTGGAAGAAGAAGATGTTGCGCTCCAAGAACATCAAGTTGTCGTTTAAAGTTTGCTACACGCCGGCACATCATCAACAAGTTGAGCGTTCCCATGAACTAGAAGCATCGAGTCATAGGTACCCGGTACACGATGGCACTTTTGGCGCGGCCGAGACTCTTGGGTGTCCACGGAGTGCTTCCACCGGCAAGGAGTGTCGTGTCGACGATAGATGGATTGTTTCCATTGTGCTGGAACTGCTGCTTGGTTAGAAGCATCTTGCGCATGGATGTCGCCGCCACAGTGCCGCCTCCATCGTCTCCTGGCGGCACCTTCACCATCGTCGACCCATCCAGAGCCATGAACTTTCTCCCACCAAGACTCCGAAACGGCGTGTGGTTTTTCGAAAAAAAACGATAAAAAGGCACGGTGTCTCTGATTGGTGGAAATTCACCGCATGCGAAACCGTCAGTTATACAGTATCATGTTGGTCCCTGTGCGTAAGGACACATGATCAGTGTATACCACGAAGGGTTTAGCGAGGAGGTAAATTCAGAACTTGGTGAGGGCTTACTTCATGGAGAGAAGTTCTAAAACGTGAACCGGGTACGCCCGCTCAGCCGCATGTGGTTGACGGCTCTGATAGGAACCACGACGAGGGTGACCGGAGGCGTCCAGCTGCATCACGCGACAGCCGATGGTAAACTGCAAAGCGTCGCAGACGACAGAGAATGGTTGTTGAAGTCCGGGAGTGCCAAGATCGGGGCGATTGAGCTTGAGGCCTTCGAAGGCCGACTGACACGCATAATCCCAAACCCAAGGAGCGTCCTTAAGGAAAAGCCGAAACAGAGGCTGGGCAATGGTGGCAAAATTGTGTGAGTACTTGTGAAGGTCGGTCTTTAAGGCCAAGCTAGCGACGAACATCCTTGAGGTAAGAGGGAATAGGTTACTGCGATATGGCCTTTACCTTGTCGGGATCAGCCCCACAGCCGTTCACACCCATCAAGTTTCCCAGGACTGGGATTTCATCGACGCCAAACATACATTTGGCCAGATTGGCCTCGTGGCCGTTGGCACGGAGGTCCTCAATCACCCGGCGGAGGTGGACGTCACGATCCGACTGCGCGGGCGAGGCACAGCTGTGGACCTAGATGAACGGGAGGGCCGTGTGAGGGAGACGCCACCGACGCCACAGGGCGAGGGGCAGTGTAAGCGCACGAGAAATGTCTAGGGTGACCACAATTGAAACATGCGCGATCGTCCGATCCTTGGGTGAGGTTGGAGATATCCATATCCGAGGAGTCCGCGCGCGTGTGCGCGAAGAATGACAAAAATGACTCGGAAAGCGCGATTCGGACGGCTTCTTTGAAGGTTTGCAGGTAGGTGTGAAACAGCTGTGTGCGCACCGGTCCATGAATGAGTCCGTCCATGAATACGGTCACACGCAGGAATTCGGGGAGTGATTTCTCGTCGATAACATTCGCTGCCAAAAAGTGAAGGTCATGAATGAATTCCTGAAGGAAGTTTTTTCCTTCCTTGCATGCCAAATATTGCGAGCGATAACGAAAATCGCTGTTGGGCGGCAAGAACATTGCCTTCAATCCAGTCTCGAAGGCGTCGAAGAACGGAAAGCAGTGGGGGTCCGTCAAGTGTTTGGAGAACGCCCAACCTCCCGAACGTCCCTTTGAGTGCGACATCGCAAAAGCCAGGCGAGTGGCTTCGTCGGAGATGCGCTGGGGGTCAGCGGCAGTTTTGACTTGTAAAGCCAGTGGAGGAGTTTGCCAGACTCCGCTCCACCGAACATGGCGAATTCCAGCTTGATCGGCTTCAGGCGAGGAGCCGATACGGTGTCCGACGATTCCAAACCGCGCGAGAGGCGCGCAATCTTATCTTGAGCGATTTGCAGAGAATCTTGGAGGGTGCGACCATGTGTCGTCAAGATGGAAGATTGCTCTTCTAAGGTCGCCATTGTCTCACGAGCGACGCAGAGAGAGTCTTCAAGGTTTCGCCCATGCGAATTCATTTGGGCGACTTCTTCTTGCATTGTCGCATGGGCAGCAGTGGATGCTGCCGTAGTTTCAGCGACAGTGAGTTCGATCGTGCAACCGATGTCTTCCACAAGGTGTGCCTGATCTTCGGGAATCATCCCGCTGAGAAGTAGCGCGTATCGTTGTCGCCAAAACCGCGACGCAGAAGAGCGAGGACCGCCTGGTGCGCTGCGGTGTTGGCGGAGGACATAGTAGTGGTCGACTGGACGAACGTGAAGTACCACCAAGTGTGATAGTGTGCAGAGGAAGGCGCAGGAGATGGTAGAAGCAAGAATGAATTGATAGCGTTAAAACTAATATGCTATCACTAAGCTACGCACAACCAACAGTTGTTTGGGTGGTGTTCACAGGGTGTCGTTCAAGTCAGGGGTCGAAACAATGCATCTTCGGGAGAACACCTTGGTCTCTCGAGAGGACATCTCGGTATCTCGCGACAGGACATCTTGGCCTGACGAGGTGTCGACTACAGTAGTCATCCGGATGATCGGCACGGTTACAACATCGCCCGCTACCGCTACACTTGTCGGGTGCAAGAAGGCGGTGGAGTAAGCGATTATGGTGGACGGAGGAGTGCTCTAGAGGACGTCGTTTAACGTCGCTGCACCACACTCTCCACTGCAGCCTCTACAGTGTATTGCGATGTGCTCTACCGTCGTACTCCACTGTGCGATGCCGCCGAGTGAAGCGGTTGCCGCCTTTCCACGTCTTTGTGCATTGCACCTATAATTATTACAATAACGTACCTATATTAACATATTTCCCCCGATAATGACAGAACATTCGATATGCTTCGTTTTAAAGCAAGTGCAACCTTGCTTCATACAAAATGTCGAATCGTTAAAGCTACTAAAACCACTGGCAGAAGTGTACTACGTAGTAGCAACGTACTATCGGAATTCTTTCCGGATAACTACTATTTACCCGGTTGAATTGAATAGGTCAATTCCCGCATTGAAACAGTATTTCCGAGAATAGAAACAGTAGTACTGTTATAATGAGGGATTTGTTCTTTCGAAAATCGTGTACCGGTATATATCTAATTCTTGAATTCTATTGGGTAATGCAGCTCAGCAAATCACCAATCTTTCGTCAAATCACAGATCCGTCACGTTATATAGATCATCGTTGGCGTCCTAAATAGTCAGAAAACCCCGCTACTAGGGTGATATTGCAACTAAACCATACACAATACATCCCGATGAGTTTTCTGGAAAACTTGTTGGTTGCGACATGCTTTTGCAAATCAAACATTTTAGTGGTGAATCGACCAAGAGCGTCCAATGGTCGACCTGCTCTCAGGCCTACCGCTGGTACAGTAGCAGTGCTTCTCAACCACGTCGCGCTCAACACACGGGCGATAAGTATACCTGATGTTCGATTCGGCATCGGCGCTCACACTGACGCTGTAACCGTGCCCACATCCGGTTGCCAACCGGATGACTAGTCGACACGCCTTCAGTCCAAGGAGACCTTTTGCTTACCAGCATGTCCTCTTGCGCAACCAAGGTGCTCTCCCGACGATACATCAATGGCCGGTTGCGCGTAGCTTAGTGATAGCGTAGTAGTCTTAACGCTATCAATTATTCTTGATTCTACCATCTCCTGCGTCTTCCTCTGCGCACGCACACACTTGGTAGCACTCCACGTTCGTCCAGTCGACCAACACTATGTACTCCACCAACACCGCAACCCACTAGGCGGTCCTCGCTCTTTTGCGTCGCGGTTTTGGCGACAACGATACCGCGCTACTCCTTGGCGGGATGACTCCCGATAACCAAACACGCCTTGTGGAAAGCACGATCGAACTCTCGGTCGCCGAAGCTACGGCCGCCCAGAAGACATTGAAAGAGCAAGTAACTCAAATGTCTTCGCACGGGCGAAACCTTGAAGACTCTCTCCGCGTCGCTCGCGAGAAAATCACGACATTAGAAGAGCAAGCCTCCACCATAATGACACATGGTCGCACCCTCCAAGATTCTCTGCGCATCGTTCACGCTGAGATTGCGTGCCTCACGCGCGCATTAGAGTCGGAAACCCCATCGGCTTCTCGTCTGAAGTCGATCAAGCTGGATGTTGCCAAATTCGGCGGAGCGGAGTCTGACAAACTCCTCCGCTGACTTTTACAAGTGACGCCCAGCGTATCCCCGACGACGCCACCCGCGTGGCTTTCGCGATGTCGCACTTGAAGGGTCGTGCGGAAGATTAGGCGTTCTCCAAACGTTTCATGGACCGCCATTGCTTCCCGTCCTTCGTGGACTTTGAGACCGAACTAAAGGCAATGTTCCTGCCGCCCAACAGCGACTTTCGTTATCGCTCGCAGTATCTGGTATACAAGCAAGGGAAACGTTCCCTTCAAGAGTTCATCCATGATCTTCGCTTCTTGGCAGCTAATATTAACGATGAAGACTCGCTCCCGTAGTCCCTACGTGTGACCGTTTTCATGGACGGTCTCAACCAAGGCCCGGCGCGCACCCAGCTGTTTCACGCATACACCTTCGAAGAAGCCGTCCGAATCGCGCTTTCGGAATCATTTTCCTCCTCCTTCGCGCACGCACGCGCGGCTTCCTCGGACATGGATGTCTGCATGCTCACCCAGGCATCGGACGACCGCACGTGTTTCAATTGCGATCGCCCTGGACACTTTACCCGCGCATGTCCGGCACCTCGCCGTGTGGCGTCAGCCGCGCCTACCTCACACGGTTCCTCACGTGCCGCGCCAGATACCCACTCGCGTCGCTCTCCGAGCGGTCCACCTAACCGCTTCAATCACGAACGCCATGGCGCCTCACGTCCGCGTTTCCACCCCGCTCCGGGCTCGAGTGCGGCGGGAAACGGTCGCTCCCAGTAGGCGCGAGGCGACCTACTGGGGACACCCTAGGTCCTTTGGAGGTGTGTGGCACGCTGACACACTCTCAGGACCTAGCCTGGGACACAGACCTTCTTCTGTGTCGTGTTGGGCTCCAACCCAACAAAATGATTCGTTTGGAACTTGTCGTGCCTGGCTTTCCGGCCAGGCCCTCTGCTTTAATCGATTGTGGGGCGTCGAACAACTACGCCAGCCGCTCCACTCTCTCTCGCTTCAACCGCTTACCCTCTTCGGATCCCTCGGACAGGGTTCGCGTCAAGATGTCCGACAGCCACACTGCGTCTCAACCGCGCAAAATCGTCGACGTTCCCATCACCTTCGACGGTGTCGACTCGGTCAAACCGTTCTATGTTATCGACCTCGATGAGAGATGGGATCGCATCATCGGGATGTCCTGGCTGGAGTCCCACCAGCCATGGATTGATTGGAAGGCCAAATCCGTGCACAAGGTTACTTGGCTCAACGCGAGCCAACCCTGGATTCATCGGCGGGCTGCCGATCGCCTTCCCCCGTCCACCACCAACCCGCTTGGTTCTCCGTTAGAGGCGATAAGTAATGATCTCGCCTCTCCTAACCCCGCAGCGTGCTAAGTATTGCGTCACGCGGCAATGGCCGCTTCCTCGCGACCAAGTCGACGCCATCGAAGCCTTCTTCGCGGCCCGCAAGGCGGCGGGTCACGTCCGCGAGAGCATTTCCCCTCACAGCAGCCCGACCTACTGTGTGAAGAAGCCCGGTGGGAAATGGCGTATTGTACACGCCTTTAACAAATTCAACGCAGCCACGATTCCGGCACAGACGTCGATTCCTCGCAAAGATGTTATTATCGATGGGATGGGTCGATCTATCATTTTCTCCACCATCGACCTCCGCGATGGCTTTTACCAAATCCTGATGCGTCTCTGTGACGTTCCTAAAACCGCAGTTTTGTACGCCGAGTGGCATGTTATGGGAGTGGCTAGGCATGCCACAGGGTCTCCCCATCGCCCCGGCGACTTTCAAATGCATGGTCACCACGAAATTCCGCGCGTTTCGCGACTTCGCCCCGTCGTACTTTGACGACATTTACGTCCACCGCTGCGCTTCACCCGCGCAGTCCGATATTGACGTTCACCGCGGCCACCACCGCCAGGTGTTTGAAGTCCTCCGTGCCAACGCACTCTACGCCAATCTCGCGAAATGTATGTTTGGCGTCGACGAAATCCCAGTCCTGGGCGACTTGGTGGGGGTGAACGGATGTCGGGCTGATCCCGAAAAGATTAAGGCCATTTCGGAGTGGCCTATTCCCTTCTCCGACAAGGATCTTCGTCGCTGGCTGGGCCTTGCGACGTACCTCCCTCCACAAATACTCGCAAAACTTTGCGAACATTTCCCAGCCGTTGTTTCGGTTCTCATCAAGGACGCTCCTTGGGTTTGGGATTCCGCTTGTCAGTCGGCCTTCGAAGGCCTCAAAACCAACCCGATTTTGGCGCTCCCGGGCTTCGACAAACCTTTCTCCGTCGTCTGCGACGCCTCGAAATTTGCAATTGTGCTGCCTGATGCAGCTCGACGCCTCCGGTCGCCCTCGCCCGGTCTCGTACCAAAGCCTTCAACTCCACCCGGCTGAGCGGGGGTACCCAGTCCACGATTTGGAACTTCTTTCCATGAAGTACGCCCTAACCAAGTTCCGCATCTACCTTCGTGGTTTACACCGATCATGCGTCCTTACGCACGGCGACGAACACACCGCACCTTTCGCAGCGCATGGCGCGCTGTATTTCGTTCTTCTCCGAATTCACATTTTCGGTTCAGTACAAGCCCGGGAAGGACAACATCCTGGCCGACGCCCTGTCTCGGCGTCCTGATCTCGAACTGACCACGATCGGTCTTTTGACGTCCAGTCTTCATGATCGGATTCGTGCGGCGTACCACATGCTGACTGCTCGTCGCCGTTTCCCCCAAACCCCGCCGCGCTTCGTCGGCCTTACATCGCTTCGCCCTCGCCGATGGACTTTTGATGTCCCAACCCACCCGGACTCACCCCCGCGCATTGTCGTGCCCGGCGACGCGCAGCTGCGCCTCACTCTCCTTCGGTCGTACCACGACTTCCCCAGTGGCGGCCATTTTGGCCGTGACAAAATGAACGCGGTCCTGGCGCGTTCGTACTGGTGGCCCCGCATATACAAATCTGTTGTGCGCTACGTCGCTCACTGCGATGCTTGCCAGCGCACTAAGATCACCATCTCTTCTCGGGCACCGCTCCAACCCTTGCCTATCCCCGACGAACTTTGGTCGTCCGTCAGTATGGATTTCATGTTTGGCCTGCCGTGTGGCGCCCGCGACAACACCGGCATTATTGTTTGTGTCGACCGCGCGTCGAAATACGTTATCGCCGTCCCCTTCGGGACACGCTGAGGGGCGCGGACGCCGCTCGCCTCTTTTTCGACAATGTATTCTGTCGCTTCGGCCTGCCTCGCTCCATGGTTTCGGACCGCGACCCGCGGTTCACGGCGAAGTTTTGGTCCACCCTTTTCGCCATGTGCGACACCTCGCTCGACATGTCGACTTCGGACCACCCCGAGACCGACGGCCAAACGGAACGCGCCAACCGCGAGTGGGGGTGGAATCACTGCGTGGCTCTCTTCGGCAGGCGTACTCCGCAACGCCCCCAGCCGCACTCTCCAATCCATCCAGAGCTTCCTCACCCGCCGAGTCTCTGTCATGCAACAGATCCATGACAGCATCGCTGCCGCTCAGCAGCGCCAAGCAACAACAAACATGGCCGCTCTAACCTCGCGTCTTTCGCCGCTGGCGAACAAGTTCTCCTCCATAAGTTGGCGGTACCCGCACATGCATTCCGCACCTTTGCGGTTGGAATGTCCTCCAATGTCAAGCTACGCAGTGCTTGGCACGGCCCCTTTACCGTTCTCCGCATGGTCAGTCCAACCAACTACAAGCTCGATCTGCCCAACTCATGGCAGATACATCCAACATTTTATGTGGGTAAACTCAAACGTTATTTACCCCCATTATCTACATCTACGACCGATGAAGCCACGGCAAACGATCCTCTGGATCCCGCGGCGGCTTTTTCCTCTTCCGCCGCCATCGATTTCTCCTCTTCCCCTGGCGCCCCAGGTGTTGCCGTCCGCGACATCGGCCCCAGAACTTGCTGCGGCGCCGCAACCGCCCGCGCCCCCGCCCGATAATCCGCGGCTGCTTGCGGCTCCGCCTCTGTCACCTGACCATCCTGTTGTGGCCCCAATGGCGGATTGTACCCCGCAAACGGATTCACCGGCCGCGCCGCAGACAATCGCGCTGCCACCTGCGCATCTTCGCGCGCCAACGTCGAGGAACTCGCCGTCGGCGAAGCCCATACGCTCGACCAGGCGCTCGCAGGGAGCCGCGCCCCTTGCACTTGCGCTGCCGCCGGACCGCCAATCGCCCACGCGATCTCGAATGCCCACGCGAGCGCGATCGTGGGATTTCGATGGACAGCGACTGGTCGGGTCAACTACAACTTGGCATTGAGAGGATTACATCAAGCAACACTTACCTCAGGTTCGCACCGCACATTTATGCGGGTGGCGATTCGTGCGACTGACCGAGCGTCCAAACGCCCATGCTTCTGTCGCCACACCCGGGCGAAATTAGACAGCGAATTGGCCAAGCGCCCCGCTGTTAGCGGCGAATGCCCATGTCGCCCGCTGCCTTGTCCAACAAGCGCCCACAGAAACGCTACAAGGTACTCAAACAATGTTTCATCATTGCAAAGCTCGATCCACCCCACGTTCATAGTCCAGCGCTCCAGGCGGTCCCGTTCATGCAACTCACGCATGGCACCCTTGAACTCATCGAACCGGTGAAAACTCACCCTCGCAAGGTGCATGCATTCCACGGCCAGCAGCAACCACAACACCCGCAACTCAAACGATTGGGCGCTTGCAAACAAGCGCAGGTGTTCCACGCCGGCAGCATTGGCCGTCTGGTACCCCCAGTCGTCGCGAGTTTCGTCGAACGCGCCCACTACTGTCAAACAGCGCGTAACGTCGAGCACGTACCCCAAGTCCACGCCACCCCATCCGGCAGGCGTGAAGATTCGAGAGCGATCCCAGTGAAACCCCTATTCTCGCTCGAACACTTCGTGTCGGGCGAGGCCAGTCCGCTCCGGCCCACCAAATTCGACTTTCACTTTGGACTCCGTCTTTACGGCGGCTCCCTTGCCGCTCGCCTTTCCTTGCATTCCCCCGACGCCTGCAGCGTTGGGATGTCCCCCATCACCTGATGGTGTCCCAGTCACACCTCCAATGACCTCCTTACTCACTGCTTCTGCAGCCTGATTGGCTGCTTCGTCAGCCGCTTTCGCCGCAGCTGCTGCGATCGCTTTGGCCTCGATTTGCCTTCGCCTTCACCTCTTCGACCGCTCTTGCCTTCTTGGCGGCCTCCTCCCGTGCCAAGTGCTGCTCCAGCAGCTTCTGCACACCTTCGCCCACTCTCTGCATGGCGCTTTTCGCCAAGTCTGCAGCCGCTTGCTGCTGCCCAAGCCGTTCGCGCTTCACGGTCGCCTTGGCCTCCCAGTCGGCCTTGCGCTGCGCCACTCCGTCGTCGTCGTCCGATTCGGCTGTGAGGCCCGCTACTCCACTTGTTGCGCCGGCGCTTAGGCCTCTTCCACGCTGTCGTCGGCATCCTCGGCAATTTCGCTTGCCTTGCGCTTCTTGCCTTCGTCTGCCATCTCCAATCTCAACTGCCACGTCACAGTTCCGTCTCATTTCTGACCACGTGATGATGGCACGTTCTGTCTTAAGTAAGGGAGGGTGTAACCATGCCCATCATCCGGTTGGCAACCGGATGACTAGTTGACACCTCTTCAGTCCAAGGTGTCCGTCCTATCGCATATCAACATGTCCTCTTGCGCAACCAAGGTGTTCTCCCGACGATGCATCAATGGTTGGTTGCGCGTAGCTTAGTGATATCGTAGTAGTCTTAACGCTATCAATTCATTCTTGATTCTACCATCTCCTGCGTCTTCCCCTGCGCACACTCACAGACGCCGACTGCGTGATCAAGTTTCGTTTCAACAAACGTGAGATACCAGAGCTCGTCAACCTCCTCGGCATCCCAGACCTTCTAATCACACAAGCAAGATACAACGCTCCTGTTTCAGAGGCACTGTGTATCATGCTCAAACGACTTGCTCGTCCCCATCGCCTCGGATGAGTGGTGGAGACATTTGGTCACAGCCGCGAGGCGCTGTCATCCATTGTCAACGCAATTACGCGTCATGTGTACGACAAGTTTACCCATATGCACAAGTGGGACCATGTACGCTTGGACGCGGAGTGGATGAACGGTGTGGTCGTGCAATTCACCAGCAAGGTGCCCCCCTTCAAACATGCATTGGGTTCATTGATGGCACTGTGCGTGGAATATGCCTCCCAGGGAAACGTATCCAAAAAATTGTGTACAACAACCACAAGGTGATACAAAAACATTTATTGTTCTTCCTCCCAGGGAAACGTATCCAAAAATTGTGTACAAGAACCATAAGGGAATACAAGACCATTTATTGTTCTTCCTTAATGATATTTGATTGTAGCACAAGCATGCATTGGAAATACCAAGCCGTTACGTCACCGGATGGCATCATCGTGCACCTGCATGGACCCGAACCGGGCTTTTGACACGATGCGTATCTCTTGGCGCGCAGCAACTTGGTTGACGAATTGCGTGCGGGTTGTGCGTTGAAGGCACGCGCAACGTCTTTAAGGGGGCCCTGTGTACGGCCTCAGCGACGTATAAAGGAACGTTACTGGACGCACACCAAGCGGAATTCAATCGACGAATGAGTGCTGTTAGAGTTAGTGTAGAATGGAGATTTGGTATCGTGCGGAATTTGTGGACGTATGTGTTGTGGTGGGCGACTTAATCCAAGTCCCGCCATGACGTGGCCCTCAACCGAGGCCACCGGGTGCCGACCCTTGGCGAACCGACACGAAAAGGCATAGTATTACTAATAGTACTAGGACGTAGAAAACAGAACACCTGTCCCAAACAACTGCTCGAGTCTCACTCTTGGTTCTGCAACGCCGTGGTAACATCAAGTCAATCAAGTGTGCGGTTTGCAGAGAGTCGGTACTCCCCCATTTGGTTGTTTGTGTTGTCACTGGCGTGGGAAACAACACACACCCGCGGCTTTCGGTAAAATATTGATCTCCCAAAGCATTCGTGTTGAGTGCAATCAAATTTGTCGAGTGTACCTGCGGGAATGTCGTTGAAAAGTGCGGTATAAGAAGTAGATGTATAGTAGGTTGTACCTGCCAGAGAGTACCTATGATGGACATTCGCGTTTGGTTCAAATAATTGAATTAGTGTTTGCACTGAGAAAATCCCGTTAAGAGATATTTCACACCTTTGAGTTGACCCTCAAAGGTATATGTTGACCGTTCAGTTTTTGACAAATATATGATCTTGATTAAAGTATGCTGGATTATATTGACCAATATTTTCATCTTAATTTAACTATGCAATATTATCAGATCTGGATTTTTATCTTGATGTGGGCCTGGCATAGCTTACTATTAATAGCGTAAATCCTATTGCTTTATACCAGTCGTGACACTGGTTATTCGTACTAAGAGCATCCCCACCGGCTGATGTAGAAATGTAAAAATCTTCAAAGTACATCACTACATCAGCAAAATTTACATTTTCAGCCCCACACCGGTTGCCAATAAGTTTTACATCATGATGTAAACGCTCCATAAACACAGATTTCTCAACAGATCTGTTGGGTCATTTACAGTTCTATGCGATTGAGGTCCCAATGGACTTCTTCAACGAAGCATGCCATCCCGATGTCCTGAAGCACGCCGGCAGCATGAATATGAATCTTACAGACAATAGAATGTACGCCAACCTGCTGCACTAGATTCACCACTGGCGAGAGCTCCAAAACCTCAATCGCCAGCGGGCGTCCAACACGAATTTGCTCCATCAGGACTACTATTTCCGCCAACCGGTGTGGATTGGCTGTGAAGTGATGTACTACTGTTACAGCACGCACCCAATAAACGGGTCTTTTCAGCTCTATGTTTACATCAGCCGGTGGGGATGCTCTAATGCACTACTTATATCAGCTTGTTCATTATTTTCGACACCTCTTAAGTCATTTCACAACGTAACTCAGGCCTCCTAAAATTGTCGTCCTCGCCAGTGTTAGTTTGTCGTCTTACACATAAAGGCGGTTTAAGGTGCCAAAAGGGATCGTCGTGGTGTTTTACTACCGGCCTCATCGCTTTCTGCTTGGTCTGGACAACACCTTCCAGGGGCAGATACATCCGTGCGATTCTCGTCCATCTCCCATTTGAGGATGGAGATATCGCTCACGTCAGCGACGGTATTGGCGAAGCAGTGGTGGCCAGGCGGCCACTGAAGGCCAGGACAGACGCTCCAGGCGTCGTCGAAGGTCTTGTTCTACAGTAATCGTGTGAGTCAATGGCTGCGCGTAGAATCTCGTCGTTGTGATAATACTTCATCAGTGCCTCAAGTTGGTCGATATCCTCATCTAGTGCGGCGTCAGCACGTCGCACCCACACGCCATGAAGCACCGGCGGCGCGTCGGTTTCCAGCGGATTAGTGGCGTCATCATGCTCGGCATGAAGCGAATTTCCTGAATGCAAGCTCCGCGCTTGCAGTGAGCGTATCCGTACATCAGCCAATCTCCCTCTCTAACAACTTGGGTGACTATGAAGAAACTTCAGATTGTCCTTTCGCCAACCAGAAATGCCTAGATTTCGGCCTTCCATGACTTCGTTATATGAGTTGTCACCAGTTCCTGCATCCTCCGGATTATTATTCGTAGCATTAATTAAAGGAAATTGGAACAGTTTGATGGCCAAAATGATTAAACCAGTAGATGACCTGAAAATGGACCCCTTGTCCCATGTCCCAACCCCAAATTTGGTTTTCGGGACATCCGGTGGGGAAGATTTTGTCCCATCTGATGTCCCATTATCGAGTTGGGACATATTTGGGGATGCGGTGGAGATGCTCTTATCTTTTTTACGCTTTCTCTGCTATAGAAGATTAAATGCGCTACATCATACAAGTAAGCTTTGAAGGATTCGGTGTATGCTTCACCAAGTTATTGCTGGTCAAAGTGAAAATTATGAATGTTGAGAAGATCAGTAGATAATCCTAATCCAGCCTTGAATACAGTATACACTGTACTATTAATATTAATAGTACATCGATCCTGTGGGACTGTAATAGTATTGTCAATATGAAACGTATTCACTAGATTAATTATGTTTTGGATTATCATTACTCCGGAGTACTACTATAAAAGCGTATTCACTCTAGAGTTTATATGTAATGAAATAAGTTTCGTCTTGAAAAGTGTTTCGGGTCATTCTCTGATATCGGGCAATCTACATTTTTTACGTTAGCAACACTTTCGGTGCTGTTTCGAGGGAATAGCTACAGTACTTCTGCCGTTTCACGAAACAAAATGTTTCGTGACTGCATTGACAGTGTGAATCTGTTTCGTACTACAGTGTGAATCTGTTTCGTACTTTGAGTACTTATTTGTTTCGCAAATCGTGTAAGTATATCTAATCATATCAATTCTTGAATTCTATTGGGTAATACAGCTCATAAAATAATCATTACTTTCGGCAAATCACAGATCCGTCACGTTACATATTTCATCTTTGGCGTCCTAAATAGTCAGAAAAACCCGAGGATGACTGAACCACATTAACAGTAAAGTACTTTAACAGTTGCAATACCACGCTGTTGAATATTTAAGACGCGCCAAAGTGGACTAAATGACAAGAGGTGCGTGAGTGCATTTATGCATATGTTGTATGCATCCCAACCATCCATATGTTAAACCTTGGTACTGTACTAGTACTACGTAGTACTTGGTAGTGCAATCACAGTCTGATGTTAACGATTGGATTGACTTGGCTTTACTGTTCAGTGAAAGACCATTCATTTTCAAATTTCCATCATGAAGTTCGCACTCCTCGCTTTCACCGTGGCCGCCGCTGCCTTGGCTCAAGACCACATTGTCCCACCCAAAGTCGCTTGGGGCGATGAGGCCCCTGTCGACGGCTTCGAAATCCTCGGGGGCCAGGAAGCCCAATTGGGCAAGCACCGTTATGTGGCTGGGCTCAAGAAGTCGCCCAATGGTGAGACCTTGTGCGGCGGCAGTCTGATCGCCCCCAATGTCGTTTTGACAGCGGCGCATTGTTTGAAAGGTAAACTACGTGCTGTGGTCGTGGGCACGCACTATTTAACCGGTTTTGCCGACGGAGAACTGGCCAATATCACCCAGGAAATCAAACACCCCAAGGGCACCGACGTGGGCATCGTAATCTTGGACCGCAATATCACGACCATCCAACCTGTGGCGGTGTCGTTTGAATTCGTTCCGGCGGACGTGCTCGCTTGGGTACGCGGCTGGGGACGCGTCACGAGTCGTGCTCGTGCCCCCTATTCGAAAGTGCTCAAGGAGCTCAGCGTCACGACCTGGAACAACACTGGGGCCTCGGCTGCGTTGTTCCCCATTAGACTAACCGACACGATGTTGGGTGCTGGAGGGGTGGAAGGAGAAGACTCGTGTCGCGGCGACTCGGGGGGACCGTTGACCATCGAAGAAAACGGTACCGTGCGCTTGGTGGGGGTGATCAGCTTTGGCCGTGGTTGTGGTGTGCACGGCAACCCAGGTATCAATGAACGCGCCAGCGCTGCTCGTACCTTTATTGAACCGTACTTGCCGAATTAAGTCAAACATGCGCGTGCCATTATGAAGCGACATGGCCAACATCCAACCAACTTGGTTATGGAAGGGCAAACTCGCTCATGTTGTGTTTGTGGTAAACATCGTTAATTTGATGAATACTCCCTATGTTCCCTTTAACTGGAGAATTGGCGGAAAGTGTACTTCCCGAAGAATAGTATTACACAGTAATTATTGCTTGACTGAAATAGATCAATCTGATTGGTGCAATCGGCTCATGCAGTCCTTTGCGTCCGCGCCACTCAGCGCAAACGGCATGTGCTTCTTCAGGGAGACTAAATCATCGTGCACCGTCAACGACGATGAATTGGATGGACTTTCACGGCCAGCAACAGCGACAAGTTCCAGCGCCACAGACATCGGCGCCGACATGGTTGGTAAGCTAGGAAGACCTCGAAAACGTGTACACACAACGTATTTTAATACGTACAGTAGTGTACTCCGAGTACACGTTTTCAAGATGTGCATGATTGGTACTAGGTACCTACAGTATTATATTTCACCATTGTATTACTATTAATATTCACCATTGTACAGTAGTCCCCCAGAATAGGGAACCTTTGATTCCGATACGTTTTAAGAGGTATCACTACTGCTCAGGTATAAAACTAAAAAGGTATTTTCGGTAGGGTTCCTTGCTTCTGATTGGTCAATGTACTCGGATTGAAAAATGGACATCATTTTCGAATTCAGGAGGGGGTTGATATCCTAGCTTACAGATGACCAT
>NW_009798278.1:1022435-1027644 GCF_000520075.1 Aphanomyces astaci
TAGCTTACAGATGACCATGACGGTGTCCATCCGTCATAGGATTGGTGTGTGGCGAGCATTGCATCTTGTTGAAATATTTGACAAGCTGGTTGAAACGGCTGACGAAACTGAATAAGAGAATTTCGCGTCACTCGTGAGCACTGCTCGAAGTTAGTCTGTTGGAAGCGTTGGAGTGGGCCAAGGAGGCTTGGCAATGTGTGACGCAAGTCACTATTGTAAATTGTTGGCGCCATACTGGTATTATTGACAAGGAGGTTTATGATTTGGTTGATAGTATGCATAGCCTTTAAAAAGAATGAAACGTGTTTGTGTTTTGTCTTCAGGAGGTTGCCACCGTGGCATTGTCGATTGTCGAATTTAGAGGGTCACGTGAAAGGCCTAATGCTAAACGAGCCCATCGACGCAACTCAACTCTTTTCATGGCAGCGCGTGACGCATGCTGCTTTAACAGTGTACGCTTCTGCTCGATTATCAATCGTAGCCGCGACAACGGCGACGGCATGCTGAGTTCCAAGTGTGAGCGTCGCCAACAAGTGTTACATTATTTGCGTGGTTAATTTAAAAGTTGAATGTACCTCTCAGATTTTATGACTGATTTGCATGCAAAATTATGTTTTCTGAGAGGATATAGATTTATGGTGGGTTCCTTATTCCGGGGGACTACTGTATTACTATTAATAGTACTATTAATAGAAATACAATGGTGAAATATAGTAAGTACTTCAAGTACCTAGTACTAATCATGCACATTGTATTACTATTAATAGTACTATTTTAATCATAATATTAATAGTAATACAATGGTGAAATATAATAAGTACCTACTTTAGTTGATTTGTCAGATCGGAAAAGAATGTGACAGTCCAACTGCCAGAATGTCCAAACCCCACGACTTTAAATAAACGAAAGCAATTTATTTTAACAGTGTATAGTGTTTGAAAGATATTTTCGCTAGTCTACACATTGAAATGGAGCCGATCACACCAAGCATATTGACCTATAGCTTTGACAGGTCATTCTAACACAATGGCCCGTTTAATGTCTTGTCCTGTCGAAAATCTGTTCCATGTATTCGAAGTACCACTTCAGTCCAACCAGAACAAGTTATTATTACATTCTGTAAAATAATACAGTCGAAATTCGTTTTTGGTTGGATGGTGTTGAAGATATGAAAATCATGAAATCTTATGCTGCATTCGAAAATGAAGGAAGCTACTCCTCATGCAATACTCCACGTATTGGTATGTAACCTAGCCCAGTACACGCAGGACATTGTCGTAGATGTACTGGGCTAATCCGTAGTTAATAATATTTTGGATTGGCGGAGGAGTAGGCTCCTTCAATTTCGGGAAAGCGCTTTCGCCCAAACGTACGGTACCGCCAGTCGAGGGTCCCACACCACAGTCATCACTGCCAGTGCGTCATTTGCTGGGTGTGTGTCAAAAGGGCCGCGGATAGTAGACATGGGACCGCTTCGGCCTAGCCCATTGTTGTGCTGTCCCGGATACCGGCGCCACCTATATGTATTTGGTCACTTGGTTCCCACGGCACTCGACGGTACGAATGCAAAACAAACTTTCAATACCATCGACCTGTTTTTGCTTTAGGCAGCGACTATGGCTTTGACGTCTGGCCGTCCACAAGGCTTGCGTCCAAGTCGGGCAAGGCAAGTTTCTCTTGTTCATCGGCCAATGCCAAGTTTGACGTTGACAACATCCATTTGTAAGAGCGATTCAAGAACATTGGCCGCTCGTGGTTGGAACTGTCCAATGTTTCGTCGTCTTGGAAGTCGACGCCGTTGAGGTGGTGGACGCCTTGGGTCTCTTGGTTGGCATTCTGGATGACGTGGCATTTTTCAAACCCACTGATGATGGTTCGTCTAGCGATGTTGTCCCACGCGTCGTTGACCCATTCGACAAGCTCGAAGCGATCTGGCGCACGTAGCTTGAAGGGTTCGTCCGACAACCGTCGATTTTGGCTCTCAAGTGGTCGACCCACTTACGCACTTACGTAATTCAGGGGCTTCATCCATGCAACGTCGGCAAGCTGGCAGATCCAGGTAAAGGTTGGGGGTATCTTCTCGAGGACAACGTTGACCGTCTATGCATAGGCCACGACATATTCGGTGAAGTGTGCGCTGAAATCGTCCCAAAGCAAGAGTACAGGCTTGTTGTTTTTTCCTTGACGATGTCAAAAGTGGTACGTCAAGAACGCAATCGAGATTGTACTATTCCACCATGCCGTAGGGTTGCCATAAATACGAGATGGGTGCCGTTCATGTAGCTCTTCAATCTCTTGCCACACTTGTCGACCAAATCCATTGCGAGTTGTGAGGTTTTCTTGAACGACCTTCTTGACTTTTGACTCCATTGACTTTAGCACCAAAAAAAGTGGGTATTTGTTGCCCTTGGATTCAGCAAGAAGCATTGCCGTCATCCGGTCTTTCTCGTGGCCAGCGCACTTGATCCACACAGTTTTCGCTCCCTTGGCGTTGATGGTCTCCTTCGGTAAATATTCGTAATTTATCCCAGTTTGATCGGCGTTGTAAATGTCTTCGATCGCGTGTTCTTGGATGACGGATTGAATTCGACTTGCAAACGCATTGCGCGCGGCTTCGCCTTGAGCAAGGTAGGATTGCCCAGATCGCGTCTTTGCACGCATTGACATCTTCCAGCGGCGAAAGAAGCCATCAACCCACGACGGACTAGCCTTGAACTGGGCAGTCGAGAGTCTAAGGTCCTTGGCTACTTCTAAAGCCTTGCATGAAAGTAGCAACCGACTGACTGGCACACCCAGTTGGCAATGTTTTCTTCGGCAGCACTGTCCAAGGTGGTTCCTGTCGCGGTTGATCGAATGATGCGGTTGGATGCGGATGAGGGTGAGCTTGCAGCTTATGTGATGTAGTCAATCTGGCTACGCCAATGCAGTATCTTCTTCCACACAGCTTGGCGAGCAACACCAGTAACCCCTTTGAAGAAAGTGTCCAAGGTGGACTCCATTGTGTTGTTTTCTAGCCATTGGAGGACATGGAGCTTCTTGGCATAGGTCGTGAACACTCGCTGGTGTTTTGCTGGCCCTTTTCGAGGAGTGTTTTTGACACGAGGTCTTCCCGACGCAAGTCGGTGAGGTGCTGGACGGGTAGGCGCCATGACAAGCTTTCGCGCCTTCGCCGATGTTCAAAGCATTCTCTAAGACCTAATAATAATTCGTTTGTACAGTTATGCTGTTGCAGCGGTATCCTCTATACAATGATGAACAAAAATATTGATATACACGGTTTTTTCGTTTCCGATCTGACAAATCAACTAAAGTAGTACCAATCATGCACATCTTGTGTACTGTACCGCATGACAATACAGGTAACATCTAAGTTAAACCTCCAGCCCGAGCGGGTGGAAGTTCGGGCTGTGGCCTAGTTCTCATGTATTAATACGAAATAAAACTTTGGTTAATACCCCGTGTACAGTGAGTGCATGCATTATATGCCGGAGATGTTGACTGTATCCTCGCTCAGTGCCAAGTCGAACACATTTCAATTGCCCTTGAACCTGTACAACGTAATCAATCAGTATATTGTGTTATGGAGGATTTTGATATTTTTTAGAGGAGATGTACGCCAGCGGCTTTAGTTCGCATTGCAGACCATGGTTGATTCAGTAGCCTGTGCCATCATTTCCGCGTTAACAACGTCGTCGCCTCGAAGAGTGCAAACAATACCACTCAGCCCCCCACGATCGTTTCTACACCAGCGCAATGAATAGAGTCGTTTGTCATTTGATGACCACGACGTGGAAATACTCCAAGAAAACCGCAACGTCGTCCACAACAACCAAATACTGTTTTGCATGGACGTGCATCAGACGATCTCGAAACAAAAGCGGATCAAGCCTAGCAAAGGCGGCATGGTTTACGCGCGCCCGGGAATCTCCCGTCGGTTCTCCAAGTTCCGATCTCTTCACGATGCCCTCACCCGCGACGGGCTTCAACTGCACCCCTTTACCCCGCCAACCCCTGGGTTGACTTTTGGATAAGGTATTTCCCTATCCCCGCTTTGGCCACGCGACTTCGTTCCCTCGACGTGATCAACTTGTCCCCCCCGTGCAAGCCACGCACGCTTTCAAGACGTTTCTTGGTCCGACCCCGGATGTCCGCCTCGCATACACGATGTAGCACTGCGGGAGGAAGCGTGTGTAGTTGAGGGCAAAATGCACAATGAATTAACTGAAGAGCTACAAAGATCTCCTAAATCCTGAATCCTCATCACTATGAAATCTTCTTAGTCTACTTCACTACTTCTAAACTAATATGCACTTTTGTATACAATGGATGCGGGTGCGGTTGAGACATTGGGGAACTTCACTAGGCTAGCGATTCTAAGCCATACTTGCCGTTGAGACACATTCCCAGGCAAGCATTAGCTAGGGTGCATCATGAGCCAGGTACTTAGGAGCTGGGTACGGGCAAGGTGGTGGCAAGGCGTTACTTCCACCTCACATCGCTACACAGGACATTGCAGTAAGCTTATAGTACCGTACAGTGTGGATAAACCATTGCTTTATACCAGTACGTGACACTACTGTACACCTACTAGGGGGAGTCAATTTAGGAAAAAGATCAATTTTCATTTTCGATTCTACTTTTCACTTTCTTCTTTTCGTCACGGAAACCAAAAGCTACTTGAAGTTGGTGGAGTCCACCCATGTAACGATGAAAATAACCAATCATCGCAGTCTATTCCATGGCATACAAATACTAATACAAACACGAAAACGCAGCGGCGTCACCAATTGTCAACCACCGAGAGCCCAAGCTGCCAGTGACGAAATCAGGTGTCGTAGGGAGCATGAAGCGCAAGCTTAGGGGCATGAAGAGTTATAGTAGAAGCATACCTTAACAGACGTTGGCACACAACACACACAGATGTAGGGATAGAGGCTCAAAGGAAGGTGGATTCAGAAGTGAGCTTAGCTCTAGAACCTCCATAATTATCATCGCCAAAGACATGCATACATGTAAGTAGTGCAACCTTAGCTGCACTGATTGAAGTTTGTCATATCTCTCAATATATGCAACCTTCAAGTAGTGTGTGTAGGATCAAAACAAGGTAGCTATTGGGCCTCGACACACTGAAGTAGTCGAGGGATGTGAAGCCTGGAGCTCTTCCAGCTTCAATCACATATATATAGTTTTAACTATGTAACTTCAATCC
>NW_009798278.1:1046169-1049146 GCF_000520075.1 Aphanomyces astaci
AGATGAGCCGTATGTAATGATATCATGCATACGTGAGTCAATTTATATCAGACATACCTTTTTGATGACGTGGTAAAAGCACATGAGATATTCTATCTCTGGCAGCTGCTGGTCCATGGCTGTCGTCCTTCCGAGGTACTGAGCCTTATCGGCGTCACCCATGAGCAATCGTGGCTCCCACGCAAAGTCGAGTTGGTCTTCAAACTCTTTCTTCAGTGACTTCAACAGCCAGGCCACGTCGTCATGAGTTCTTTGTGATGTGATGCAAATGCAGAGCACATGGAACGAGCCAGCCATATCAGAGTACCCAAATACGAATACTGGGTACCCTGACTTGTTAGTCGAAAATGTCGTGTCGACATGGCACAAGATCTTGCGGCGGGGGTTATCTTCGCAAGTCGTTTTGTATCGATTCATGACGTCAAGCGTCGTAAACCCTATGTACGAATATGAATGCATAACATTGTTATCGTATACAATATCATTACACGTGTCATTATCTAGACCGCATTGAAATATCGTACCGACACGAAACGACTGAAGGCCACCATTACCTACGCGGGGCTTGCCATCAACTTTTTCCACGCCAAATACGAATGGGTGATGGATTTCTTGATCTTCTTGTGCGGTTGGCAGGACCCAATGTTGCAACGCTTCTTCAACAGCCGGCACAGTACTTTTGTGGTGCAACTCCTTGGTTCGCACGTAGTTGATGGATTGTTGCACTTGCCGGAGAGTAGGACACGCTGCATCACCATAATTGCCCGACTGATGGTGTACGCGCAGCATCTTGAACAGGGTCTTCGGCATACGTTTGGGGTCTTCGCCGATCCATGACCGCAAGTCGTGTAACATGTTTTCGGTCACCTATTGATGCAAATATCAGAATCATTAGAGAGGTTTTGCAACTCATCTTTATCATTACCCTCAGCCACTACTGACAAAACCGGAAGTACCTCTCAAACTTAATTAATGATACTGTGAAAACGAATGACAAGGTCGTGGATTTGGCGATTTGTACGGACAGTTATCTTTATCATCACATTCGACCAAGCCAATCAGGAGCTTCTATTTCCACAGTACAGCAGGAGGAAGTTTGTTGGTTTGTGTCCCGTCTGGCATTGATCGTTTGACCAGTGTTCACAAACTAGAGTGTGGCAACACAGAACTAGTGTTAAGTTGCGTAGTCATTGTGGTTTAGCTACATGCTTTCATGTATCTACTTTTGCAGATGTGGAGAACTAACAGTGCAAAGTTACCAGTACGTTCCTGTGTGTGAATTCCAAGGTCTACGTTACCATGACGTTACCACTGATGTTAACACACAATGGACGTGACCTCGTCGAATGACATCCAGATGACTACGCAGCGCAGCCATTTGGAAGCATAAGGTCCTCCACATTTGATGAGGCTGGTGTGGAGAGATTGCTAGATCTCCAAATCGCCGAAACCACTGACGACCTTGAAATTTTTATGTACTGTAGCTGTTAATGTTACATTATGGAAGGGAAAGGCAACACGAATGCGTTGCTGCCCTTTCGACCGACCATCGCGCCGTCGGTCGACTCGGAGTCCTGCTTGAACAACGACATCCGGTTTACGTTCATTGGACCAATGAACGACACAACGATGCCGATGAGGTCAAGCGCGGTGTATGTGCATCCTGCGTGCGACGTCACACGACAGCCACGCCAACCCCGTGGCCATTTCGTGTGGTCCGTGGGCATCTGCTAATTGTACATATCCGACTAACCGTATTATCCGGATGCTGTTGCGGGGATAATGATGGGGATAAATTGCAAAACACAATAATACTTCATCATCGTCATTACCCTCAAAACGACAAATGTGGATTTTGTGAGGATGGGGGTAATGTACGGATGAGTTGCAAAACCTCTCTATTGTTATGAATTGTTACCACCCAAGTTCGTACATGGGGCTTGACCGGTGATGCTATTCCATCCTCACCCATCCGGTGGTATCCACACATACTGACAACAGTAGTATTGGACACAAGACAAGTTTGGATCTTGTACGCAGCCTCACACCGCGGTATGCCTTCGACGTTGGTGTGACATCTTCGGCTGGTGCACCTAGTGTACTGTGATTTCATTTGATGAGGCTGGGCAAGGCGCGTGTCGTGCTCGTCAACATGAACCAATGTGCATGCTTCGCTGTTAGAATGTGATACACCAAAGCGAGGTAGTGTAAGTCGGAACGAGGGAAACTCGGCACTTGGTAGCGTGTGAACGTGGCGAAACGCGGTCATGGGTGTAATGATGATATACGACATGTAGAGTTTCCTTGGATACTTCAATCGTTACATTGAAGTTTCGTATACTTATGGAGTAGCAATTTGTAAAAAACTACCCAAGAGTTACATAAATGAGTTAAATAAGTTACGTTAAGTTACATGTGTATTTCTGTTGTACGAAACCGTACAAGTAACGTTCGCCGATGAACCTTATCTTATTGCAATATTGTATACTTGCGAAGTAGCAAATTATAAAAAACTACCTGGTCGTTTCACACTTGGCCTTTCTGTCAGCATGGAGAATGATGTCGCTACGCACAACGTTGTGTTTGGCGATGGGCATGAATGTGTCCCGTTCAAGATAGGAGAAGGCTACTCCGGAGCAAAACGCAACGTGAAGAAATGCTTCGTGTGCGTTGGTAATACGAACAGGGGAACTACCAAATACTGTTCTATTTGTCTGGTGCCGGTCTGTGCCACAAACAGGGAACCCACAGCCCTCACGTGCTGGCAGCTGCTGCACACACCTGAAGTTCAGCAGCGATTGTGGCAGAAAGCCGTAAATCGCAACATCCGGCAGGCAGCTGAGTCACCGTCGATGAAGCGAAAGCGCGTCTCGGCTTTGAAGAAGAAAGTCAAACTGCGAGCCACAAAGTACAAAGAAACCAAAAGTAAATGAATCTCCATAACCTATAATGTAGCTTGCTTACTTCCGGCACACAT
>NW_009798278.1:1049336-1072160 GCF_000520075.1 Aphanomyces astaci
GTAGCTTGCTTACTTCCGGCACACATATCCACCGCACACAAACTACACTACAGAACTGCATTTTGCCAGCGCAACGACCCATTGTGCTGCCTCGGATTCGCACTGCAACATGAGTTATGGACATGGACGTTGTGGCCCCATTCATTTCGAGCACTTCGAGGGCACATATACACTACGTTAAAGAACTACCACTGGCCAGCTGAACGCGCCTTTGTACTGCCACAGATTCACTCAACAGCCTGAGGTATTGACATGGATGTTGTGGCCCCTTAGAGCCATCCATTTTGAGCACTTCCAGGGAACACATACCCTTCACGCATATACTACATTAAAGAACTACGTCTGGCCAGTTGAATGAGCCATTGCGGTGCCTCAGATTCACTCTACAGCCTGAGTTATGGACATGAACGTTCATTCCTATCGTATGCACTTTCATTCTACGGTATTCCTTGTCACCATCCGATTATATATTACTAGTACCCCGGAATACGTTCAGCTGTAGTGTCGTACCAACAATTCAGATGTAATACAATTCCCTTTTTAAGTACCTTGATGCGCATCCACCTCACTCGAGACTCTATCTCAACACATGAGTTGACAGGTGGCGTCTGTTCTGTGGTTTTCAGCAAAATTTATGTGGCAGGAATGTGAACTCATTGCAGGGTTATCAAAAGTCGATACGTCTCAGAATTACTCCGACCGCACGACTGCTGTACTGACGATTCGTTCAAATGGTAAAGACGACTTTGAAATGCTTGATTATGCTCGATAGGGGAGAAGCTACACATCATTTTCATTGTCAAAGGCGAGCCAGGAGGATCGATCGAAACAAAAGAAGTCCCAACCTACCTAGCAGGCCATGTGTATGCCGTTCAATACAAGGCGTGGATGGACAAGCACGTATGGCAGATGTACCTCACTGAGCTGTTGAAGTTCGAGATCACCCGGCCAACTGTCATCCTGGCGGACAATTTGGGCAGCCACGTAAGCGAGTCATCTGTCGACACGGTATCGACGGAATTGTTTGGAATCCTCGCGCCTCTCCCTAAGAACTCAACAAGTGAGTGCCAACCGCTTGATGTTGGCGTGATGGGTCCACTGAAGAGCAAGTTGCGCAAGAAGTGGCTTACGGAGAAGCCAGTCGTCACTGCAGCGGAGAAGCGATTGGCCATGATTCAACGAACTATTCAAGCTTGGGAAGAAATGTCATGCGATCTCATTCGTAGCTCCTTTGAGAAGGCGAAGTGTTTATGTTGTAACGTTAACGGGGAATCAATTGATTTTTTTGACTCACAGTGTCAGCTCATTTGATATTTTGAATGGTTGACGTCGTCATCGTTATTGCGTCTAATATGCTTGCTATTGGTTGAAAATTGGCCAATCGTATTGGTTCCAATTTAATACACAGTGGTACTTGATTCGTAATGATAATTTTGACCATACAAATTTCTAGATATTTGAAGAGTACCACTTGGCAATTGATTCCGTCGTTATCTGTACGAATACTCGCTGGTGCGCGATTTTACTGAATTTTCGGTTTTTAGACCCCCCTTTTTTTTAATTACAGCCGGTTCGTCGGGGGGGCGGGCGGGTTTGAAGGGGAGATAGATTAGTAAAGATAACGACGGAGTCCGAGGTTTCAGGGCTTACTGGCGAAAAGGTGTATCCGGATCCTCATTGAAGCAGTATTTCGGGTCAAAACAACAGTGGAACTGTTTTAACGAGGGAATTATTCTACACATCCCAACGATCCATTTGGTTAGCATTTGGTGTGATAGTGCAATCACAGTCTGATCTTAGCAGTTGGATTCACTTGCTCTAGATGAAAGCCCATTCATTTTCCAATTTCCATCATTAAAGTTCACACTCCTTTTCGCTTTCACCGTGGCCGTCGCACTGAGTTGTCCCAGGCAAAATCGCTTGGGGCGATGAGGCCCCTGACGACGGTTTCGAAATCCTCGGGGGCCAGGAAGCCCAAATCGGCGTTATGTGGCTGGGCTCAAGAAGTCGCCCAATGGTGAGACCTTGTGCGGCGGCAGTCTGATCGCCCCCAATGTCGTTTGACAGCGGCGCAATGTGTTGGTCCAGGTCGTGACGCTGAGCTCCTGGAGCACTTGCGATTTGGGGCCAACAATCTCGACGGCTCCCCAGCCCCGTGTACCCAAGTGAGCACGTCGGCCGGAACGAATTCAAACGACACAGGTTGGATGGCCGTGATGTTGCGTTCCAAGATTACGATACCCACGTCGGTGCCCTTGGGGTGTTTGATTTCCTGGGTGATATTGGCCAGTTCTCCGTCATCAAAACCAGTTAAATAGTGCGTGCCCACGACCACAGAAAGTCGCTAAAACAATACCAGGGCCTCGGCTGCGTTGTTCCCTACCCCAGTGACCGATACGATGTTGGGTGCTGGAGGGGTGGAAGGAGAAGACTCGTGTCGCGGCGACTCGGGGGGACCGTTGACGATCGGCCAGCTGGGGCTTTGAATGTGGTGACCACCTCGGCACGCCAGGTATTTATGAACGCATCAGCGCTGCTCGTACCTTTATGGAACCCATGCGCGTGTCATAATGAAAGCGATGCGTACAACATACATACTGTACATGCACTCACGTACTTTCACTTTGTTTGGCGTCAAAAGCATCATGGTAACGACGATGATAGACAGTCCATGCGACCAAGACACCAGGTGCGCTTACTAACATGCTTATCCATGTCTACATGATCGTACAGAGGTAGCAACATGTGCATGTGGCATAGCCTGTCTTCTTGTCGGCTTGCTGCACCTGGCCTAATGCAGCCGACGTGTCTTCTGCTGCCGCCGTCGTGTTGTCGTGGATCTCGACTACCAAAGCACGCATAAACTTACTCCACGTAAATGAGTCGGTCGTACATACCGACAATGTCTTGTTGGTCCTGTACAAGACCGTCGACTTCTTGAAACGCTGCTTTGATTTCGCCCAATTTGTGGTTGATCGTGATGATGTCTTCTTCCCGCCGCACCAAGTCTACGATGTCGTTTAGATACGTTGTAGCTTGTAGATAATGAGAAAGGATACCATCTTCGTCGTACACTTGGACGCTGGCTTGAGTGTAGATGAGGTCTTCGTTGTAGTTGGTCAAATCGCGCTCGGTGTTCCGACGCACAGACGTGGATCGGATCGCTTGCACCGCCGTACTTTCCGACGCCACGGTCTTTGCACACACTTGTTCGAAGGCCGTTAGCTGCACCTTGAAGTCTTTGCTCAGCTTCCTCGACGCACTTTTGTCGGCCCCCGACGCAGAGTTGACCAACGTCTGCAACTTGGCGGTTGTCGCCTGCACCAGGTCTCGACCTTGCTTTGTGAGTTCTGTTATTTGCTCGTGGTTCGCACGGGTGTCGAGGTTTGACCCGAAGAGAGCCACCTTTTCCTTGATCGTGTTCGTGACATTACCCAAGTCCCCTATGGCCGCCGACACTTCCGACACCGCGGCCGACATCTTGGAGATCTTCGTGCGAAATTTGTTCTGTTAACAGCAAAACAAAATGGAATTTTGTTCCGTAAAGTGCGTCGACAAATTTAGTATGTACCAGTACTACTTCAAGTACTAGCTAGTATGTACTACTAGTATGTTGTCAGTACTATTTCTACTGTAGTTTAGTATGTACAAGTACTACTTCAAGTACTAGTATGTACTATGTTGTCAGTACTATTTATAGTATACTATTAGTAGTACGAGTAATATACTCTGTAGTACTACTAGTATGAACAGAAATTCGAAACGTCGTCAAAACTGAAAGTGTAACTGTATTTTGCAACGCTTCACTTTTGCAACTTGCGCACGATCCACACAGCAGCCATGGCAGCAGCCCCGTACTTTGTGGCCGTGACGAGGGCCGCGGTGGCCTTGCCCCCTCCTCCGTCGGTTAGTCGGCGCTGTTGTCCGCTCTGCCTCCGCATCCAGATCTCTTGGACGAGAGCCAGGTACCTCCTAGACGACGGCATCGTCGTGAGAACTTGAATCGCTCGGAGCGATACGGCAGCCGACGCAACGGTGCCGAGGACTGCGAGGCACACGACGCGGAGAAGGATTACAAAGTGAACTCGGGCCTTCGACGACTGACTCAACTACGTACGTCCCAGCATCACTCACTCCCAGTATCACTCACCATCACATTGTATAGAAGTGTCATGTACCTGCAGAGCGAAGAGAAAGCTCGAGATGGCGGCGGTTTGATTCAACACTGTCGGCGACGGCATCTGCACCAACGACAGCATCGAGCTACACAACACCCATACTGTGATAATCGATCGCATCATGCAACCTCGTACTTGGAGATCTTGTCGTGGAGTATCTCCGTCAGTACATTCGTCGATGACGTGGCAGCACCAGAACGTTCCAACTTGTGAAAGTCAAAGCCAACCATAGCCGTTCCTTGGGCCTATGATATATCACAGTAATGTTATGGTCAAATTTCAAGCTTTCATCCAAAATACTACAGTATATATATTATCCACCAAATATCATCAAAAACTATATAGTTCAACACCATCCTTACGGTCGTGGTGGTCGACTTGTCGTCACCCGCGGTGGCTCCTCGTGACGACGACGTCGTGACAACATCTATCGAGTCGCCTGCAGTGGGCGGCAGCAGTACGTCTTGCAGAGCCGAGGGGAGCAAGTGCACGAGCCCTGGCGTGTGCATCATGGTCTGGGTGTCGCAGGGAAGGCTGTGCACCACTCGTTGCTGCTCTACGTTGTTCAACGGCAGGAAAAACGGAAAATAGTCGCGCAACTTGTCGGCGAATGACGTGTCCGTGAGCCACTCGAGGAGCGTCATGCGCAGGAGCGTGTCCTGGAGGCCGGCGGGAAGGAACGCGACGAGGCCGTGCCGACGGACGTCGTACGTGTACCACCGCCACAGCGGGACGGACCACGCGTACCCGATACCCCACACGCCGTACCCCATGAGCACGAGCGAGAACACCAGCCGTCTCGAGAAGCATTCGGCGAGGAACACGGTCATGGCGGCGCCGACGATACAGCAGCACGAGATGCGCAGCGTCAGCAATGTGAGCCCCACGGGGGTTTCCACGTCCGAGTAGTACATGTTCAGGAGCAGTGCGTACCCCACAGGACCTGACAGCGCAATCGCGGCGATCGCATGATCCACCACCACGGGATCGTACGCTTCCAGGTTGATCAAGGATGTCCCGCTCACGTACAGGTAGAGCACGATGAGCGTGGCGCCTGTGATGACTTTGACAGTGATCGTGTGGCCGTACCAGTCCATCGTGCCGTACAGGTGCTGCAACATGGCCATTTCGGACACGCTCGTGTCGACAACGACCTTGATACAGTCGGCGCCAACTGAGAGCAGCGACGGCGGGACTTCTGTCATCTTTGTGGGAGAAGACATACGCTCCTCAGAGGAGGAGAAGTGCAAGGACTCCGCGGCACTCAATTGACGGGCGCCCCCCGTAGGCGGTGCATTGTCGACCATGGATCGATCGATCGTGCTGCCAGCGGGCGACAACAATCGTTTCGCCAGAGTATTATTAAAACGGCTTTTATTCGCCAGGTGAAATTATATTTTTGACAGTTTTTAATCCTTAATTCTTCCTATAATAGTTACAGACGACGAGGGATTTTACGGGACACCGAAGTTTTGGAAACACATGATTCTTTATAACCAATCAAGTAAATTTATGAAAATAATAATCAATGATTAGCTACAAGATTGGTTCGCGGGAAAACATTTTAAATTCGCGCGTTGATGGCTTTCAAAACATGTACAATGTCATTCCACGATGGCACCAGTTCGTCGCAACAAGATCAGCCCTCAGAAGAAGCCAAGAAGGCGCTACATGCATGCGATGAAGCGCCAAATGGTTGCAAAGATGCTCGAAGCCAGCACTCGTGGCCTAGAAGCAGAGACAGGCATCCCAAAGAGCAACTTGTCGCGTTGGGTGCAGCAGAAGGACAAGCTATTGAGTTTCGACGGTAACATGAAGCGCTTCAACCTTGATGGTGCTGGCCGGCCCGAAGAAATCCCGAATACCACGACGCTGACTGCGTTCATGCTCAAGCTCCGCGAGGCTGAGCGAGCAGTGACATGCACACACCTCGTCAACTATATGAAGCGCCATCACCGACAATGGCTCGACAAATACCTCGGAGAAAAGCACAGCGGCTACCAGACGCTTTTACGGTTGCTACAGGTGTTCTGTGGACGGCACGGATTCACGCGTCAAAGACCCATTAAAGCGAAACGACTGTAAGGCGACGTGGACGAGCTTCGCAAGCTATTCGCGCTTGACTTCCAAACAGCATTTATGGGCTTTGAAGCTGACACCATTTTTAACGTAGATGAGACAGGCATGTCGCACGAGATGCCACCGAAGGTCATCTGGGTAGTACGGGGTGGTAGCTCAAAGATCTCTAGCGGCGAAAAGCATTCGTACCGTATGACAGCTGTGCTCTCTGTGCGCGCGGATGGTGCGAAGTTGCCGATATTGTTTATCATGCGTGGCATGCCGGGCGGTCTGATCGAGAAGAACGAGTTCGATGACTTTCCGATCGGCCATCATTATGCTGTCCAGGAGTGCGCATGGATGGACGCGCGTGTTTGGGCCTACTACCTACGATCTCTTTTGAAGCCACAAGTCCACGCGCCGTCCGTCTTGTTGCTTGACAGCTTTGATTCTCATGTTAGCGATCGTGGCGTACGTATCGCGACAGAGGAAGTCGGTTGTGTTGTCGCGCCAATGCCACCGAATACGACCAGTGCCGTACAGCTGCTCGACGTCGGCATCATGGCACCTTTCAAGAGGCATTTACGCGACCTTTGGCTCGAAGAGGAATTGATTCAAGGCGACGACGAGGAAGAAGATGTCGACATGATGACTGTGACCGCCCAACGGAAGCGTTTGGCCATGGTTCAGCGTGGTATCAAAGCATGGGCTCGCATTACACCCCAAGAGATCCGTCGAAGTTTTGCGAAGGCCATTCCTGAAAAATTATGAGGGACATTAAAATGTGTGTATCATTGGATCAAATTGTCATGTTAACTGTTAATACTGTCTTGAACAATACAGTAATGCTAGCACTTCGAAGTAATTAGGACTGATCTAAATGTACTAACTACTTCATTGAAGTATTAACATAATTCACCATTGTATGAGGTAGAAAAAAGATTGACGCACCCGGGTCCCCTGCTTCTCCATCCGGCACACTAACCACTGCGCCACCGCGTCAAACGCTTATCTTTTATCTTGAATCATCAAACCAATCAATATAAAATATTCGCATGTTCAAAATTAGCAAAATTGAAGCTTCTGTTGTGTGATTGGCTACAATTACTTTCGAATTTCGAAGTTCGTAAGCCAATCATATTCCGATTTCTTGCCAAACTCGAAGTACCAAGTGTCCCTTAAAATACCTTGTCGTCTGTAAACCTATTGTGTGTTGTTGACTACGTAGCCGTCTACTATTAATAATAAGCTTACACCATTTTACCTTTAAGTTCAGGTTATTTCCGGTATATTTCGTCCGACGCACATATGATTCACGCGATGTATGGTGCATTTCATCTAAACGTTTCCATTTATCCGGATTATTCAGGACGTTTAACCTATTTATCAGATACAAAACGTAACTAATAATGATTTAACGTCAACATTACGTGGGTTTAACTTACAGAACTCAGGCGTTTAAACTAAAACGTCTCCTCTGAGGATGGCCGATCTATAGTAATGCACCATAACAATTCAATATATTGTTCCAGTATATTTCGATTAATATCCGGTATAACTTACCCCACAACTGGTATATTTCGCGTGGTGTTCAATATATTTCAAATCCTATCCATCTATTTCGATTTTAGATGCAAATCAACGCGCTTCTTCATCAGATGCTATGTCACCCGCGTTTTCGCCAAGACCGTAGAAGAACATAAGCTACAAGGTGTAAGGTTGTAGAGGATTCATGTCGTCCCATATCTACGAATTAGTCAAGTTCAAAACGCTATTCCACCACCTGCGATTTACTGATTTGCATCTAAAATCGAAATAGATGGAACACCATTTGAAACATATTGACAGTGACCAACAATATGCCTGTTTAGTTGAAATATACTGCACCAAGTAGAGACGAAATGTATCAAATGTTCGACGAACATAACGCACATCTTGTGAATCAGTAGCGCGTAGGACGAAATATACCGGAAATAACCTACAGTTAAGCTCGGTGGCGGGTCTGGATGCCACGAAAAATGGCATAAAATGGCCGTTTTTCCAAGAAACGTTGCAAAATTCGAAATATTCCATTTTGGAGATTTTGTGCATGTGGATGCCACCGAAGTTCAAAAATCTATGCCACAATTTTCTTGAGAATCGGGTGTTTTATTGCATTAAAGAAATGGACCGATGTGGTTTTATGGAGGTTTGTTCTCACGTTGAAGTCTTGCACGGTTAATCGGAAATCGACATAATTTTTCCGTAATTCAACAGGTGGGTGCGGAAATTACCTAAACAGCGAAAGTCATACAAACTGGCAGCATACCACGTAGCTCGATCGCACTAGCTCTTATCATACCTGCTAGACACAGTAGGGGCTGAGGACTTTCCATTGGCCTTTCGACAAGCCGCAACAACCTGGAACGCATGGAGTAGTGACTTCAGTGTCAGCTCAAAACTGTTCGGTAATTTTAATAGATTTGACATTGAATTGTGAGAATATTTAAAGTCCAATTATATAATAATAGAACATTGCTCAAATATGACTTGTAGTCATAATTTATGATCAACTTTGTTAACAAACTAAGAAAGTACGTCGAAGGACTTTGATATCGAATTATAGGCATCGCTTCCATGGAGTTCGTTGTACAACAGTACTACCTTTATGACCATGTCCCTCACCCTCCTGGCATCCAGACAACTTTGTAGATACTTCTTTTCTCCTTTTTATCATGGGATATGAGGCTTTGGGAAAATATTGCAGACGGCCGTTTGTAAATGTGTTGCGATATGCAGTAACTTATACTTGACGGCCGTTGGGGTGTTGAAAATATGTTCATGGCCAACAAATTGAAATCTCTCGACATTTCAAATTTGGATATATACGGCTTGCAAATGTCCGCAAATGCTCGGATATGCATTGAACACGCCCTTAGGGCTGGCTGGTCTGGATGCCACCCCATAAACTTATGCCATAAGCCGACTTGGCAAGTCAAGTACTTCGTATAAGTTACTGCATATCGCAACATTTATGAGAAATGGATTGTGCAATGGAATCCCATGAGACGGCGATGTATCCATTCGAACATGCCGAACTTGTTCCTGTTGTAGAGTACTAGTATCATGCTTAACATGTTCGTACGCGATAATATCAAAGAATCGTGGAACGTACGTTAGTGTAACGTACGTTACTGTACTATTAATAGCGTTGTATAGGTAGTTGGTACAATTGTAGTACATATTACATAACGTGGGCACCATGTGTGAATTACACTGACGGAATCAATCACTCTAGCGGTGAATCAATCATAACGTTATTCGGTCAATGACGGACGCGACTCGGGCGAATATGTGCGTTAGCCTAGATCGGTTGGTTATACTGTACAATGCTCGCAGTGAATGCCGCCTGCCCACCTAACGAGCCGAGACAGTTGCGGTACATATCGGTTGCCAGCTGTATCGATTGCCAGCGTTCTGTCTCGGCAACCTGTCTTCGAAGGCTTGCAATGTACGATACACCTGTGTGCATACCTGTGTACAATAGAATAAACACCACGCCAACTACCTACTGTACCCACAAGTGCTGCCTGCGCCAGTATGGTGCAGAGGTTGTCGACTGCATGTTGTCACGACAGGTCGGGATTTAATTTCGTTCCCTTTATTCAGTAATTGCAGTTTTCGGATATCAAGCACCTTGAAATATCCAGCTCGAGACATGGAGATATTGGGCTTGAGAATATCTGGGACATTGTAAAAAAAGAAACGTGTTCACATTTCATTTATCATTACATCTCATTTTTGAAATATCCGGATATATCCACTAAAATACAGTATCGACATTTGGCCGAAATATGCGAATACATTTGGCGTCATGTGAACACGCCATAAAGGACAAATGGTCTAAGTTAGTATACATATGTATGTATGTATATACAGTATAGTAGTAGCAACAGGTACAGTCCATGTGGGCACTACTCGTTCAGGACATAACGTTATAGATGCACCTTCGTCGTCCAAGGGTGCGACGATGAGAATCGTACGGTTGCACGTGAGCACGTGAGCACTGTATGTTGATGAAACCTCCGCGAAGAATGCCGTTGCACCGATGTCGCACATTTCTTCGAGTACGATCAACAACGACATTTCATGACAAGCAAGTTCTGCAACGTTTCATTATTCTCGATGGGCAACACAGTGGCGACCAAACCTCTCCCGACAAGTCGTCAGCGTCATCCCCATAGACGCACGACCCTCTGCGTGCGTCCGCCGTCCTCTCCCCACGTCCTGGACGTGTCGTTCAATCCAAGTACCCGCGTCGCGTTCACGCTGGTCCACGGCCTCGCGGCCATGGCAGTGCTCCACATCACCAACAACGGGTTGGTCCCCGTCCAGCTATGCGTCAAGCCCAAGCACAGTCGGTACTACGTCGTTCCCATGCAGGACATTGTGCATGCCAAGCGATCCATGGCCGTGGCGATCCACGTGTCTGCGCGAGACGGAGCAGCGTGGATCGAAGCAAAGAAGAAGAAGGACACGGCGGACGGAGACACTGACGTCGCGTTGGAGGTGGAGATGGTGGCGGCGTGGTCGACCCCCCCAGAACAATTGCAGCCCATCAAAGTCGTGACGTTCCAATCCCATTGCACGACGTGGACCGCAGACGACGACTGCTTAGCCCTATAAGAATTATTGCCCTAACTATGTATCACCAAGAAAGTTAGTAACTATTCCCTTGGGGGTCACGATGACGTGTCAAAGTACTTTTGCTAGAAATTGCCCCAATGGTTCGACGGTATAATCAGACTGTATTTTGCCGTTTACTAACAAAATTAACTTTTTTGCATGAAAAAACGGCAAACAATCCGCATAGCAGGCCCATCCGGTTATGGTGGCTTCACTGATGGAAAAGCATGAATTGGTTCAAGTAATCCCAACGTACACAGTGATACTGACTAGAGTTCATGTTGAGGAGGACGAAACTGTGAATTTCAAGCTGCATGGAGGATCAATTTGCCCACGTGTTGACTTCGAAAGGTACAAAAAATGCTCACGAGCAGTGTCGCTCAGCCCAGTCAGTAGGGTAGTCAAAGGAGGCAACTTCGATCTCAATTGCGCTGCATTTACTCGAACCAACGGTGCTTCTGAGAGCATCTAACGAGATATCGATTGGTGAAAATACTTCAAATTGTAGTCAATGATTGGCTCCTGTATTTTGCCCTCGGGTGGTAAACAGTAAAAATGGCCGATTTGCCGTCTCGCGGTAAAAATATGCCGTTTCCGGAAGATACCGTCGTACCATTGGGGATGCCCTTATTAGAACATTTCACCCGAATTTGCCAATTCTGGACAAAGTCAAGAAAGCAGTATGATTGGCTTAAACGAAATGAATATGTCAGTGTGATTGGCTATAATGAAAAAACAGCTATACATGACTTTGTTTGATAGACGTACACCCCGACAGTCCAAAATTCGCGTGGTTTGTCAATATTGAATCACGACGGAGTTCTGATTGGTTGAATATACTTGCTTAAGAGCCAATCCAATCCTTTCTCAAAGTTGGAAATGTGTACCAAATCCAGAATATTAATACTAATACTTCATTACTATCAGGTGGAAATTTGTACAAACACTTGTGTTCGAAAGCTCCCCAACCACAAGTGTACAGTACTCGTGTGTCGTCGGATACTCCTATTATTCTCAGAACCCAAGTGAATGTTTCAGTTATATTGGACTGGTTCAAAAGAACACGGTATGTAGTACGTATATTCCTGTGAGAATATATGCCCTTGTTAATCGCTTATAGTATACTATGGACGTAACCAACGACTGCCATTTTGGCCATCAAGAGACATCCTAACATCCTCACTGTATATCGTCCCTCTTGTGGGCATCTATCCTCCCATTTGGTCAGATTGAGCACAAGTATGTACACGTTCCGTCCGCCCGCATTCATGTCATTCTGGTGTTTCCACGAGATCAATATCCAATTTAGCCCTACAAGAGGATATATATATATACTGTATCACAACGTACAAGGAACGTTATTCTGCGATACCGTTGGGAGAGGCGGCTGCACGGCGCCTTTCGGCACAAATACCTTTTGCTTTTTACCCTACAGTCAATATATATATATATAATGTTTTGTGTTTCTTCAAACCTGGAGCATATCATTGACCCAACCCAATGTGGCAGAAACAGCATTTCCAGATAGCCAATCAGATTGCACGAAATCATCAGTTCCACCAATCAACAACGAATTAGTGCTAATACACCTTTTTGCATACAAATTTCAGTACAACGAACGAATCGATATATTGATAGATTTGGCGATAATTCAGCATAAAAGTAGTCCAAATATTTGGTAAATGGTCTCAATAGTATTGACACAAATCAATGTGCACAAGAATCGGAATGCAGGATATCATCAGTTGCACCAACCCACAACAAAATAGTGTATGCCTTCAATTAGTGTGTAATGGGCATCACTGCTGGACATGTTGTTCTGTACAAAATTCAGTACAAACAATCGATCAATCCACAACAAAATAGTGTATGCCTTCAATTAGTGTAATTGGCATCACTGCTGCACATTTTGTTCCATACAATATTCAATAGTAACAAACAATCGATCGATGGATTTGGCAACTAATCCGCACAAAAGTTCAATATTTGGCATAATATATCCCAAATCCACTTGTATTTGGCGGGCGTTCTTACCGACGTGGACGACGAAGATGGCGGGTTGGTTGGATGGCGTTGGCCTCGTCCTCCGCCCGGCGGGTCACCTCCGTCCGACCGCCCGGCGGCTTTCTTGCCGCCCCGACTCCGGTTGCCGCCTCCCCGGGGACGACCACGTCCTCCTCCTTCTAGCGGCAGCTGCTGATCCGTTGGAAGTGTTCCTCCTTTTGGCATGATCCGCAGCATGCCAGGTTGCATCGTGTCCATCGTCGAAGGCGGGAGGTTCGCCGTCGCACCGCCGCCGTCCGGAGCAGTGAAAAGGCCGTTCGACGTGTTGTTGCGTGGCTGCTTTTTGTCTTTTCCTTTCTTGGCACCGCCGCCGCCGCCTCCTACATGCACACACATCGTCAGAGTCGACACATGGAACGGCGGCGGTAGTTCGTACGAGATTCTTTCGGGGGTCGACTGTCCTCTTTGCGCTTGTCCTTGGCAGATTTCTACGTGTCGTCAGAGGTATAGAGTATGGACGAGAGAGTACCTTTCCGTCGGCGTGCTTCTTCTTGCCGCCGCGGGTGCTGCTGCTGGTGGTTTCGGCGGGGAAACCGGTGGACGTGCCGCGTTGGCCATACTATCATAGACAGGTTTAGAGAGAGAAATAGACATGGAGATACGACGACCAACCTTGCCGCCTTTATCGCGGCGCTCGACGCGGCGGTCGTTGAGGAACTTGACGAGGGCCGACACGGGTTTGTCCTTGACCTTGTCGTCGCCGCCTTCGTTCACATCATTCGCGGTGACGACGGATTGCTGCTGCTTCTTGTCGGGGTCGTTCAAGTCGTCCAGAAACGCCAGATAGTCTGGGTCCTTGGCGATCGTGTTGGACTTGTTGTCACGGCGCCGAGGTTTCTCCCGCGGGAGCCGCTGGTTCGGCGCGACGTGCACAGAGAGCACGATGGACGATCCATTCGCCAACGTCACTTCCTTGCCATGCAACACACGGAGCGTGTCCTCGAGCTGATCAGGGTCTTTCCGGAATTGCAACGTCAGGCGCGACGGCACACTAGCGCGACCATTCTTGGCCGGTTTTCCGCCTTCCCATCGGAAGAACGTCGACGGAAATATCGGTGTGCGCAAGACAGAGTCCGTGTACGTGATGGGGAACCCACATGCACTCAGCGCTTCCTCGCAACTGGCGTCGTGCGGCAGGTCACGAACTACGAGCTTCTTCCACCGCATCATCGGGGCAAAAATGTTTGGCAAAGAACGAATAACCTTTAGCTGTGCATATTCCTTAGCAAATAATATGTGAAATGTATTGTCACAGGTATACATGAACTGGTATTTTAATAGTTTTCAAAGTTGAAGTCTATAGCTTTAGTAAGTTTATCCACACGAATGCGAGGCAAAGTATACATAAGAAATACTAGTACAGTCCTCGCCACATGAATAGACCCACCCCATTTTTGGTCGTTCACGTTTGACACAAACTATTCTACACTTCAGGCCAAGGCACATCTTTCTAACTATCAATAGGCAAAGCAATTGATGTATGATTTAACATTCTACGAGCTGTAGTTCATAATTTATGGACAACGTCAAAATTTGACCCGCGCCACATGATTAGACCCATGTATCTCGGTTAAACTATATAAATCTGCCGATGAGAATATTTCTCATGCGCAACCTAACAGTAAGTTAACGTTAACATTGTGCTTTTCACTCGTTTTGGCTATTCACACCATAAACGAATGTCGCAATAATGATAATCCAAACTCAGTCAATGAACCATAAACGTTTGTTATCAGGGTTTCGGGGCTTCGGGGTAATACATCGACCCTCGATAATCCGTGAATACCGTGAATTAGGATCACGTTTCGTTACAGAATGTAACTATAGGGAGGTCATTTATGCAACTCCCTCGTTTTTGCACATTTGAAAAGTGCAAATCGAAGTTATATCTGCTACCGGTATTCTCGGGACCAAATTGCACAATTCACTGGTTATCACGAACAGTTTTGATACAGTGGTTTTCTACGATGTGGCACTATGTACGTACGGTAGAACTCCGGCGCTTGTCCTCGCTGTGTGACATTTGTAATACCAGTACGCCACCTTTTTGTTCCATCGCGTAATACATGCAGGTAGCATGTACTACGCGATTATTATTGCTCAGAGTTATTTGGTATTTATAAAACCCCAGTAAATTAGCTAAAACACCAGGTATTTATCAACCTTAATAATATACTTGAAGTACTTCGAAGTAACTTCCTCAGAATCGCTATTAATATTCCACCTTCGTCCCAATGAGGAATATTCTCATTGCCACAGTCAATATGGGTTAACTCAATCCAAATACTATGATTTAATTGGCTAATCCTGCCAATGAGATTACTTCTCATTGGGCGAAAATCTCATCCATCCTAGTGGGTTAACAACGTTAAGACGAATTGGACGAATTTTCAACTAACGTTATGGTGTTACTATTAATAGTACTAGTACATCATAAGTAAGTCCAAGCTTTGAAGGACTCGATGCATGCTTCAACAAGTTCTTGCAAGTTAAAGTTAAAATTGTGAATTTTGAGATAATATCAGTAAATGGCTTTACAGTAGTTTACAGTGTTACAAAAAGTTACTATTAATTCGAATACGTATTAATAACTACTGGGAGTACTACAGTAGTAGCATTGACTGTGAATACACCAACACTAATACTCTCTAATACTAATACAGTACTCTCTAATATTAACTGTAAATATCTAAACAGTGGGACTCGAAATTCTATTGTCGATTAGAAAATATTAACTAGAGTTTATATGTAATTAAATAAGTTTCGTCTCGCAACGTGCGTCATTCTCTGATAACGTTACTACGTGACAGTATCTGGCAATTGTTTTTTCTGTTATTTACGTCAGTGGTACGTACAGTATTTATTCGAGCGTCAAGGTACTCCACAGTTCCGAGTGCATTTAAGATATTTTAAAATTATTACTAAAAAGTAACATTTCTTAACGATATATCAAGAGTCGTCGAGTTGGTATACAGTACAGTACCGTAGTATGCTGGAGGACCCAACTTTGAGAAACTCTGGGATGGTAACGTTATACAGTGTTCGTCGTCATGGCACAGTATTATTGTTACATTACTACCAGTCATGCCAAAGTCGTACTCTTTGGACGGAGACACACATGTCTCGGTTGTGAATTCCATGGATCGGTTGGGCGGTTTCACGTATGAGTTGGAAGTAATTCCGTGTACAGTCCTCCTCTGCCAGTACAAGCAATATCCCCGTCTAGATAGATCTGTACTAGCTTCGAAGATCTCTACTGAATATTAGTCGTATACTTGTAACATTAGAACAAGGAATATATATATATATGTATGTATGTATGTATACCCCATCTTGATTTGTCCACGATCAGGCATAGCCGCGACGAAACGAACCTGTGGAAATGGATATATAAAATGTGCAAGGATTTCTACCCAATCAGCAGCATTAAATCGAAACGGTTTTAAGTTCGATACGTTTATCGAGTACAATGGCAATATTTAATTCAACCGTGCGCTGAATGTTTCTGGATAGTTTAATTCACAAGTGGTTTTGGGCTGTGCGCCGACGACTCCCCTCTACTACAAGACACACCACAGCAACAACCGACCACCGTCGACGACCAGCGCGACACTCCACTTGACCGCGCTGACAACATGGTTGGAAAAGCATCTAGTTCGTCGTCGTACCGCATGAGCTCCAGCCAGATGATCGCGACATCCCGCGGCAGCACGAGCGAGCTCGAGATGGCCGGCACCGACAGCATTTCGCTCGCCCTGCATCCGTTCGAAGATTTGTTTGAAACAGACTGGGAAGGGTATGTGTGGAAGCAAGGCCACGTCGTACGCAACTGGCGCAACCGCTACGGGATCCTCACGGGCACGTGCTTCACGTACTACTCGTCGAAGGAGCATGCAATGGCCGATTTTGAAAAGTTCAAGGGGCGCGTCACTGTGACCGGCGCGAAGAAGGACCCGTCGCGGAGCAACGGGTTTGTGGTCACGACCTCGATCGACAAAGTCTTTTGCATGTACACGAAGACGCCGATCGAAACGGAGTTGTGGATTCGCATGATCGAAAAGGCGATTCAGGTCGCGTACTTTCAGGCGTCGCTCGCGGCGTCCGCGCAACTGCCCGACTTGATCCTTGAAGGGAACGTTTCTTCTTGTTCCGCAGACACACGCCATCTGCAATCGTCATTTGCGAACTTGTCCATGTCGTCGAACCAGCACCTGAGCTTGAGCTTCAACGGTCACATGCACCCGAACCCGGCCACAAATGTCATGCGCCACTCGCTCGGGAACTTTGCGCCCAGTCGACTCTCCATGAGCCATTACAACCCAAGCTTTAGCGGCAATGCCCCCCCTGTCCCGTCCATCCGGTCGTCGGTCGAATGGAAGAGCCGCAACGTGTCCACGACATCGCACTTCTACCACCTCTGGACCACCGTCGTGGCCAACTACGAGTCCAAGATGCAGCACCCGACGGTCTGCTGCAATGAACTGCTCGTGCTGTTCCCGCTCTGCTCGCTGGACATTGTCGTGTCCATCCATTTTGCGATCCCGGCGCTCCCGTCCGCCGTGTACTATGGCCGCGAAGGCGTCGTCGACTTTTTGTTTTCACTTAGCCAAGTGGTGACGTTATCTGACATGTCATTGCATCGCGTGACCCTGAGCTCGCGCCCGAACGTGCTGCTGGTCAGCGGCGTCGGCAAAATCACCAACAAGGCGACCAAAACCACCTACGCTTGCGAATGGAAGGACGAAGTGACGTTATCTCCTGGCGGCCGCGTGCTCAGCCTCAAGTTGTACATGGAGGTGGACCCGGTACGCTCGCATGGGTGTTTTGTGTGTACTTGTCTGCGATACTGTGCATTATTTCACGTATATTTGGACATGTGCGTGATGATTTCGCCACATAGCATTCGAATCCACTTGATCTTGGATTATTTTAGCTTGCTTGTACATACTAAACTATACAACGAGTAGTATATATATATATATATATATATGGTTTTGCCCAGTGCCGAGACGGGGTCAAACGTTTGGATTGGTAGAAAATATTCGACAGGACGTGATTTGATTGGCTCTGGCGTTCGTGTATCCACCATTTTCTCTCTTAGGACATTCGAATCGATATTCGATTTTGACCATACTGTAGTGTATATCAATGCCTTTTCTTTTATTTTGCATTTTTATTGTTGTGTGATTTTGGCTGTGTTTTTCGTGTCTTTTTATGCTTTTATTTTATTTTAGACCAGGTCTTTTTTTTCTTCTTTTTTTTACTATTATATATATATATATTTATGTAGGCTGCGTTTCACGCGACGGACGTGGAAGAGCGCATGGCGCGACTCAAGTCCAATTTAAAAGCGACTTCGTCCAAGCGCGTGCTGTCGCTGTCGATGCAGCACTTTGCAGTAAAAAAAGTACTTGGTCAAGGCACATTTGGCACGGTAGGTGGTCGAGAAATCATTATTATTATTTTTTAAATATTTTATCACAAGTAATTTGGTTGGTGGTAGGTGGTGTTGTCGGAACGCAAAACCACGGGCGAGATCTTTGCGATCAAGATTCTGGACAAAAGCTCCATGTCCAGCTACGACAAGGTCCGCACGCGCACGGAAATGCGCATCCTTCGCGACGTATATCACCCGTTCATTGCGCCTCTGCGGTACGTTCGACCTATCTAGACTTGTAGTACAATATGGTAAAGGATTTTATATATGTATACTGTAGTATGTATATATATAGATATGATATGGTCAAGCATTATATATATATATATATTGTCTGCTTTCGAAATCTGCGATAGCGTTCGGAATCGCCAGTTCGTGATGGATCCTGTTGGAATGTGTGTATATCTATCATCTGCCTCTCCCGAGTGGATGTCGTCTCGTCCGTATGGTCTAGTAGTGCGAGTTTCTACTACTAGTACTAGTACTACTACATTATTTGTAGCTCCGTCCACATGGTGGTATTAACTGTAGAGTTGTTATATTAGGTTTTCGTTCCAGTCGCAAAGTCGGGTGTTTCTGGGCATGGAGTTCTACCCCGGGGGGTCATTGTATACGCATATGAACAAGTTCTCCGAGGACGGCGACCAGCGCATCAAGCTGCCCATCGACTTGGCGCGCATCAAGTTTTATGCGGCGCAGCTCGTGTTAGCCCTGTGTCATTTGCACGCGTGTGATATTGTGTACCGGGATCTCAAGCCAGACAACATTATGCTCGACAAGGAAGGGAATATTGCGCTGGTGGACTTTGGCCTGAGTAAGACCAACGTGCGGTCCCTCGAAGGTGCGCGGACGATGGCGGGGTCGCCGGCGTATACCGCGCCCGAGCTGCTTAAACCGAAACGCAGTCGCGAGTATGGCAAAGCAGTGGTACGTGACGACTCTAAAAGTTATATATATATATTTGAATATATATATATATATATTGGTAGGACTGGTGGTGCCTGGGCATATTGATCTACGAGATGATGTTTGCCAGACGTCCGTTTCACCACCCGAACGTGTCGGTGCTGTATCGGTTGATCGACAAGGATCCAGTGAAATTCCCTGGGAGAATTCCCATTTCCCACGACGCCAAGTCGTTGATTGTCGGGTTGTTGGAAAAAGATCCCCACAAACGTCTCGGTAGGGAAGAATCCGAATCTAATCTACCTGAAAAACGACCTGAACGGCATATATGATTGTGCACGTTTTGTAGGCGCCCACCATGCTAGCGACATCCTCACGCATCCATTTTTCAAAGGCATGGCGTGGGATCAAGTGCTCAAGAAGAAGGTCTCGCCGCCGTGGAAGCCCGACACGACCAAGGACCTGTCGCGGCGCACAAATGTGGACTTGGGGCGCATCGTCATGAGCAAGACGCCGCCGCCGTCGACGTCCATGTTCAGCTTCTTTGGATGGAAACCCATGGACACATTGACCAAACCCAAGCCCAACCCGATTGCAAACCCCGATGCCGCCGGGGAATTTGGCCGCTTTAGCTACGTGTGCGACTCGACGCCGTCGTTTCTAGTGGACGAGGACGACATGCTCGAGGCGGCCTTTTCTGGACGTCGTAGCGTCCAGCTCGAAGCGCTGGCTGTCGAAGCGTAGACACGGCCGTATTTTATTAATATGTCACACAAACATCACTATATATATATATATATATTATGGTTGTCTTGCAGCGAGAACGGCTTTCAAGTGGTAGGGACCAAGTCGGCGAGTTTTTTGTAGCGAAATTGGGTTTCATGTGCACGGGATGTTGGATTTATAGTAAGTAGTAACTACTAGTAGTAACTACATGAGCATCATCTACTGTAACGTAAAAGTCCAGTTTAAGGTGCTCGATCCAATTTAATGTGCAAGCGAATTAGCCAATCAATTCCTACAAAGGCAGTTTTTAACCTAACCGCCCAAAAATATGCAAATGGGTATACAAAGACTAAGCTTAAAATGGTGCACCTTAAATTGGACCGCTTGTTGTAAGCTGGACAAAGTAAATGATAATCAATTATAACAGGAACCATATCGCATTCATAACTCCCGAGTTGGCCTGGATTTTGACCTTATTTTAACATATTGTAGAATTATAATCCGCTTCGTACGAGTAGTCGAGTTACATGCCTTCCAAAGTGTTCTGAAATTGGAGTGTTACGTTATGTGTTAAGTCGTATGGTCGGCAACAATGTAAGCTTCAATCGCAAACGCAAACGGGAGGTGACCCCAGTTGACGGCCACGGAAGCATACAAGACGTCCATGGACACGGCGGCGGCGTAGTTCCCAGGCGGGATGTCGTACGGAACCATGCCGAGGAGGACGCCGTTGAGCGTGAAGAATATGCGCTCGTAGTCTTGGTCGTAGCCACACCCAAACACATTGTCGTGGGGGCCTAACAGCTCGGGCGGCCACATTGTAGTACTAGTACTACTAGTAGTAGTACTAGGGGCCACCAACGGCATCGTCACCAAGTCCATGCCAGTGTGCATGACGACGAACGGAAGCGCCGACTTTGGAGACGACGAATACTGGTGCTGGTGTGTGTGGTAGCCAAAGGACAGCGGGTGCCAGCCCACGTGCGCATCTGACCCAAATCCATACAGGCACTTGGTGCGATCGGGGAGGTAGGCCATGCCCAGGCTCATTGCGGAGGATGACGTGGCTTCGAAGTATGTGACGTGGCGGTGCAACGCTATCGCACACGGAATCGAAGCCAGAGGCTGGAGGGATCGAATGGATTCCACCGCGCCGTGCTCGAGGCTCCGAAGCATCGAGTTGTTGACGACCGTGATCACGTGGGACACTGGATCGGAGGTGACGTCGGCGCGTGTGGACAGCTTGACGTCGACGGACATGCGATGCACGTGCATGCGCCAGAGCTGGATCCACGAACAGTGTCGGTACGCGTCCGGCAAGGCGGAATGCGGATGATGTTGCAGCCACGCCGACGAGTACAAATGCATCCATGGAAGCGGAAGCATGGCGAGGCGACGAAAGTGCCGACACACGAGTTTGCTCTGGCACAACGACGCCACGTCGAGGTACTCGAAGCACAGCTCCCACACGTGTTCACCCAACCTTTCTTCAGTCCTCTGGATGACCTGAGCCTCGTTTTGCTTTCCTTTGGCGGCAGCCGCCGCAGCTTTTCGCTGGCTCTTGGTCTGCTTCTTGGCCTTGATTGGAAGCGCCACGATCGAAGACGACAGGTTGCTGCTGTATCCCCCTCCTCGTCCTCGAGAGTCGTCGCGAGCCAGCACCGCGGCATACTGCATGTTGTCCTACTCCTAAAGTACGGATTTTCGCCATTGGACGAAACAATGCGTACTTAAGCGTCAAATCAACGCGTTATGATTGGCTCGCAACTGTTCACGAACGGGCGTCATGTCAAATGGACTTTGACTGAGTTACAGTAGTCCCAGGATAAGCCATACAGCATTATGTACATGTCCTGCAAGTCATTTAATTTCAAATGTTCTAGAGCTTTTTGCGATGTTGGTGCAGTATTCTTGCATACAACTTGACATGTTCACAGGTCAAGTAGGACTGCACCGCAACATTTTCCAGATGCATGTTCAGTACCCACGTCAATCAATCCTTCTTGACACCACACTTTACTGTGATGGGTTGATCTCATGAGAGGGGGTGGCACCTGGGCACGTACGCATCGTAGGTATGTTTGTACTAATAACGTTCAATGCGCCTCTTGTTACTGCTGTAGATACGTACTAGTTAAAAAATATTCACAACCACGCACATAGCCGGCCAATGTAGATGGGAGGTTCGGGGGTACCATTTCCAACTATCGTGCTGTGCAACTACAACTTAGACATGCCAACATACTTGGTAGTGTATGCTACGTCTCACTGGTAATCGCACGATGCTAACTTTGCGAAACTATGTCAATTGTATGCAGCCTGCTTCCGAGGTGGGGGGTCGTTTTGATCTAAATGGCTATAGCCTTGATCTAAATGGCAATACCCACATCAACCACATACGTGGCCACGCCAGCTCCTGATGAATATTGATATACTAAGGACAACAGAAGTTGGACGTGTTTGAGCTAGTACATACCGTGCAGCCACGTAATAATTCCTAGTACCCCATACTGTACCAGATTCTAGGAGTACATTTGGTGATGAATTCTAGTGTAACGACGTCACTCCAGTGGCGTCATAGGGTTATCGACCAATCAGAACAGACGTCACTGTTGACGTCAGTTTACGACCAAGCTCGATTGGCGTGCGGCGTGCTCGGCCATGGACACCAGAAGTTCCTTCTGCAGAGCGCACGTATATATAGCATTAGATATAGTATAGTCACAGTAGTCATGCATGTAGATGTAGATAACGCCAATCAATCAGTTTTACAATTTCCTCTGCGTTATC
>NW_009798278.1:1107162-1114641 GCF_000520075.1 Aphanomyces astaci
ATTTTGAGCCGATGCCGGCTCAAAATTATCCGGCGAAAATACGATTAATATTAATGTAATGTCCACAGAAACCGGCGCAAATCTCTACTCTTTATCCATGGGCTCCCGTTGGGCGGTACGAGGACATTGCTGGTGAGGTAGTGTCTTTCCTTTAAAGACATTCGTGCTCTGAACAAGCGGAGGTTGCTAAGAGCCTCGTCGTTGGCATCGTCGTCGTCGTCCAGAAAGTGCAACCACACTTATTGCTACCAAGTTGCTTTATCCGTACTACAACAGTATCCGTACCAAATAGTCCAGACCCATGGCAAATTTTGATGGGGCGCATTTCTGACCTCACCAAAATTTGTGGCGCATTTGAATTATAATTCCGGATGATTTTGGTGGCTCAAAATAGGTTTCCGCCGGTTTCTGAAGTCCTCCATTCCAAGCTCCTTGGCGACTGTGCCGTCATAGTTGCCAAGGTGTTAGACGGGAGATTATCCGGTTAAACCAGATACGTGTAGTATACTTATTATGCTCACTTTGTATAGTGCTAAACTATACATGATCTTATATGAGAGATTTTATGGAGATGAGTATGTCACTAGATGTCCCACGGACATGGTGATCAGTGATTGGGCAGTGACTTAGAGACAACCTGCAACCCTAGTCCCCAGTGGCTATCCACAAATTGAGACCATAGATACATGAGTGGCTTGCATGTATATCTGTTGGCTAGGATGTGCCGAGTTGATTCTGCAGGCCCTTTGGTCATTCCAGTTTCTTCTCTAAACTGAGCCCTTACTGCTGCCCAACCGCTGCTACTCAACATTTCAAGTACGTTACTATGGCTGCCAACTCCAAGGACCCCAACATCCAACTCTTGGTCTTCAACGGGAACAAGAAAGGAATCCGCGTGTGGACCCAGAAGTTCGTACAGCACCTCAAGGCACTGACCACTGCGAAGGTTGGCCTATGGTTGGCTAATCTGACGAGCCGACCTGAGCCAAAGATCTAGTTCGAAGACTGGCTTTGTGGTGAGCCCCATGTGGTACATGGCGCAAACGAATCTGAGCAACGGTGGTACTTCCTCCCACTATCGATCTGAGCAAGTTCAAAAAATCAGAATTCTGCTCAGCAAGGTCCTCCCTGACGCCTTTACCCAGCAATTCAAGGACCCCTGTGGTGAAGACCAGTCTGTGCACCTACTCTGGGCCGCCGTCGAGAAGCGTTATGGGGAGTCGAACGCCAACACGGTTAAGACCTTGGTCGGCCATTTGATCTCGACAGCGAATAACGATTTTCCTAACATGGAAGTCTTATTTTGCGACCTCAAGTCTGCCCGAAACACTATCAACGTCCACACTCAGAAGTACTTGGGTAGAGATATGATCAGTGAGGATCTGATTGTGGCATTGGTTTTGGGTGTTTTGCCGAATGAGTACTTTGGTGCTCAAATCTCATTGGATGAGAAGGGGTTTAACCTCGTCGACGTGAAGGCAAAACTCATTGGGATTTTTGGGACAAAGTCCAAGAAGGTCGTTATGGGCATGGGTAGCCAATCAAACAACATCTACCATGGGTATGGCCAATCCAAGGGTAACCATGCTGTGAATTTTGTCCAATCGGGGGACAAGAAGCGCAAGCACGGTAATGGTCCCACTGTGGGAAACGACGTTTCGGTTCGCGGGCAGTGCTTCTACTGTATTGGCCAGTGCTTCTACTGTATTGGCCAGTACAATGTCGGTGGCCAGCCTCACGTGAAGTCGGAATGCCCTAAACGAAAGGAGGATTTTGAGCGTAAGGAGTTTAGGTCTAACATCACCCAAAAGCCCAATTCAAAGAGGCCTAAGGTGGGTGGTACTAAAATCCCTTGTGGTATTGTGGAGTATGGTACCGGCCAACCTACACCTGCCCTAAATGGCCCAAATGAGGATCATTGGGTGCAAGAGTACGTTGTTGAAGATCGCAATGATTTTCTTGATCTTGGTTCTGCTGGCGACATTGCCGTGAACAACATTCTCACTGTGGATGGAATGTCCAGTTCCATGAAGCAGCTCAGCGTCCAATTGGATCAAAAGGTGAGAGATAATTATGGGTTTTTATTGGCTAATCGCAATTTATCTGATAGTGATTGGGCACTGGACAGTGGTTGCGGTCACCACCTAACCGGCAGTGTAGCCTGGTTTAACAAGGTAAATCCTAATGCAGGTCTTTTTTTTAAGTTTGGGCAAGGATCTAAGCTACACAGCTCTCACCTTGGTTCCGTTGTTGCGTGGTTCAACACCCCTAGTGGAATTCGTCGATTTAGCTTTAGCACTCGTTCCAGGAGCGCAAGCCAACATACTAAGTGAGAATGTGATCAAGAGGGATGGAGGACAAGTAATTGAGAGTGCCTGTGGTAGGTATAAGTATGTGTTCTACCAAGGCACACTATGCTTTGTATCTACGTTAGAAGCTTTGCACTCAGTGAACACCAACATAGATGCAACATAGTGAAGCACAAAGTTTCACGACCCATTAGGATCAGTCTCGACCCGTTAGTGTCCCTTTTTAGAGAGTGGCACATTCGACTCGGTCATATCAGCAAAGGACTTCTAGTCACAATGATGTCGGAAGGCAAAGTCAAAGGCATCCCACAAGTGTCTAAGGATATGCTGAATACACTACCATTCTTCTGCCATACTTGTGTGGCAATGAAACACAAAAGGATGTCCTTTAGGAATTCTCGAGGGTCTAGAACCCACGAAACATTAGGTACATTACATATGGACATTTGTGGTCCTGTGCGTCAATGGGGCCAATACGGAACAACAAGTGATATACGGTACTCATGCACCATCATTGATGACAATTCATCATTTCGGTGGGCCTTTGTTTTTCTGAGAAATGTGAAAGATCACATTTTGGGAATTGAGAGGGAATTTGACCGCCATGTACGGCGCGTCAGATCGGACGGTGGACTAATCGAATTCTATAAGTCGAAGGGTATTAAGTACCAAAGGTCAAACCTATATTATAAGGAAGAGAATGGAAGTTCCGAAAGAGACTTCCAAACCAAGTGGGCAAAGGTCCGGTGTGCCTTACTTGATGCCCAACTACCAGCAAAATGGTGGCCAGAGGCATTGATGTACTTTAACTATGTTCAAAACCGCACTCCTATGGCTAGATTGAACAATAGGACACCTTATGAGGTTGCTGCTGCCTATGGTGAACTACCTAACTTGGACAACATTCGAATTTGGGGGAGTGTGTGCTACGCACATATACCGGTCGAGGTTAGGAAAGATAAGAAATTGGCTGCTCGGGCAGTCAAATGCCGATTCCTTGGCATTTCGGAGGAATACAAGGGATATCGCCTGTTAGATATATATGCAAATCGGTTTCTCATTGCACGAGATGTTCAATTCGATTCTGAATATGTCTCCAGTATTGAGACTTGAACATCTCGTGCAATGAGACACCGATTTTAGTGAAAAGGGCGTTTGAGCAAATGCCACCTTCGCTACCCGAGGATGCAATTGTTGCCATCGAGGATGTAGGGGAGGGGAGGGGAGATAGCTGAAGTCGATGAAGGTGACAATAGCTCGGAGATTCTGGACACTGTGGGAGCAAATAAAAAGAGAAAGGTTATACAAAATGAGGGTACTACTCGAGCGGTAGATAAAGGTTATACAAAATGAGGGTACTACTCGAGCGGTAGATCCACGTTGGATAGTGGGAGTCCAAAACAAACAGATGCACGACGATCACTGTGACAGTTCATCTACTAACATCGATGAAACTAGTATACAAGAGGATATAGAGCGTCCTAGCCGGTCAACTAAGCGGCCTCGTCATTTAGACGATTATGTATGTGGTCAAGTCGAATCCGGACTTCATCGCCCATCAGCACGTATGAGAATTAGTGGTAATACTGGTATCCCGATCCCACGGTCTCTGCGTGATATATACCTATCACCTGATAAGGTTAAATGGGTTGAAGCAATGAACACTGAATATTCATCTCTGATGGATAATGGTACATGGAAACTAGTTGGCTTGCCTCTAGGACGTAAGGCACTGCCATGCCATTGGGTGTTTAATGTTAAGTATCACTCAAATGGCTCTATTGAAAGGTATAAGGCCCGACTGGTAGCTCAAGGCTGTCACCAGGAATTTGGAGTAGATTGTGACGACGTGTATGCGCCTGTCGCCCGTTTCGAATCTCTTCGATTAGTCCTTGCGATTGGTGTTACTCTCGATTATGAAATACATCAGATGGATGTACATACGGCGTTCCTTAATGGATATACAATGGCCGTCAGAATGGTTAGCCACTTTAAACTTCGACGGAACTGTGAATAGCTTGATGTGATTGGGTCCAGTAGTTCGAACTACGCCTCGGTTTTCAGCGAATCAGGACAGGTCGTCATATTTTATTCATCTCAAGTGAGAAGATTCCATTTTATTGCAGGTTATGGGATGATAGAGATTATCGTCATTGCAATTTCGACTTTGAATCAATGATTTGTGCAGGATATCACGTCATGCGCCATAATTCAATAGGTTGCACGAGACGGGAATAACTATAGCATGGGACGGGGACAAAGATAGCGTTTGACGCGGTGGTGCAATGGTTTAGTGCGACGGCATCAAAGTGATAGAGGAAGGGGCCCGGGTTCAATTCCCGGGCAGTGTCAAACTTTTTCGCGAATAATAAAATTTCGATTTCCTCAAAAAAATTGAATACTAAAAACAAGATCACCATTATATTAACACAATTATTTTATGGCTCAGACACAAATCATTCATTGGCTTGGGATTACCTTCTCGAAGCTTTGGCGAATGGTGTCCGCACTCACCATGTCCCACGCCAATATCGCTCGCTTGATCATTGCCAAGCGCTTCGTCGCCGCGATTAGTGTGTCGAACTCGTCGCCATCATCGCTTTCGATGATATCCTCGGCAAGCCAGGCATCTCGAAGGTAACGCTTGAACGTCCCCATGACGCCAACATCTAACGGCTGACAGACAGACGTTGCGTTGGCCGGCAGGGCAACGAAATGAGTACCCAGTTCCTCATTGACAATCTTGTATGCGGCGGCCCGAGGCTCCAAGGATAACAAAGAGCATGGTGAGCTTGGTGCCGTCTACCCGCGCCGTGAGAACGACTGTCATTCGCAATGGAGTGCTACTCTCCAGACGAAATCTTCGCGCCACCACCACGTACGTCCCATATGTATCGCGGCGGCATGTCGTAGTAGAAGCCCTTCTCATCGACATTGTACACGGTATTGTCGGTACAAGCGGTGGAACGCTTCGGCGAACTCGTCTCGGACCTCGATGAAGGCCGCCTAGGACTACTTGCCGCGACCGGCTTTGCGACGAGATATGCCATGACGGTCGCAGAAGCATTCAGGCAGACGCAGTATGCCTTGGTAGCCGGTGCCATGTACTTTCCCGGCAAGATACGTGCGTAGAAAGTCAGTTTGAAAGCGCTTAATCCAGGTGATCATCTGCGCGGATGTTAGCGCTCGCTCGCGCACTCTCATTTCCTTTATGAACTCCAGCAGGCCACCGGTTCAGGGAAGCTTTCGGGGCGACCGCCTGGGCTCAGCTTCATACGCTTCTTGTTGCCGTCGAAGGCAAGTATGTCATCCTTTTGGTCGATCCGCGACCGAATGGTGCGACGTGGGATGTCAAGAAGTTTAGAGACGTTGTGTACGTTGCAGGACTCTACGAGCTCGAGCACTTGTAGCCGTACAGCCATCTCATACCCGCGCTTTCTGCGAAGGCGGAGCGTTGACAGGGTGGTCATTGATTTGCAAGTGAATGTGAGGTGGATTATTTTAAATAATTGCGCGCGGACGGGAGAATATAATCATCAGCCAATGAATTGACTGTATTCTGGGTAATGATTGTTATTGGATAAAAAGAAAGTTGAAGTCCAAGAATCTTCGACTGGCGAACCATTCTGACGGTCATTGTATGCCCGCGGGAAACAAGCTTTACATGCGTCAAGCACCAGGCTTCATTCGGAAAGGACAGGAGCACTTAGTATGCGAACTGGTGAAAAGCATCTATGTGTTAAAGCAAGCACCACGTATTTGGTACTTGTTAATGCTTCATGAGTTTCTTACGAGCATGGGCTTTCGCCGTTGTTCCAAAGAATATTGTCTCTACGTCAAAAGAGTGGGAGACGAAGTGGTCATAATAGTTGTATATGTGGATGACTTAACAATTTTGTCAAAATCAACTAAGTTTATAATCGAGGTCAAAACGGAGCTAAGCCAACGCTTCAAGATGAAGGACCTTGGAGAAATAAGCTACATCCTCAAAATGGAGGTAACTCAAGACATATCAAAGAAAGCTATGGGAATATCACAGAAGAAATATATTGGTGATCTTTCAGAAAAGTATACTGTAATATGATTGATTGCCGAGTTGCGTCAACACCACAAGTTACTGGATTGAATCTGGTTCCAGAAAGTGATATGAAACCAGATGAAATTTTGAAACAACCCTACGATTATCGTGGTATTGTTGGGTCGCTGCAGTACTTAGTCCGGGGTACGAGGCCCGACATAGCTAATGCAGTTAGAGAGCTTAGCAAGTTTTTATCTTGCTACAATAAGACGCATTGGGAGGCAGCCCTTCGAGTACTGAGATACTTGAAAGGGACGTCCGAATACGGCCTCTATTTAGATGGGACTTTAGGAGATGTGCAGTATGAGGTCTACACGGACGCAGCTTTCGCGTGTCAACAAAAAAGAACGTAAATCAGTCTCTGGCTACTTGGTTCTATTAGCTGGAGCATGTATCTCTTGGTCTAGCTCTAGACAATATTGTGTTGCTCTATCAACCTTAGAGTCTGAGCTTGTAGCATTGAGTGAGGGAGCAAAGGAAAGCGAGTGGTTGTGGCACTTGTTGACCGAATTAGGATTTGTGCCTAAGCAGCCTATTCAAATTTGGTGTGACAGTACGGCTGCTATAAGTTGTGTCCAGAATCCTGGAAATCACAAAGGCACAAAACATATTGAGACCAGGTATCTTTTCACTCCAGATCTGGTTGAACAGGAAAGAGCAAAGTTGAGTTTTTGCAGGACAAATGAGATGATTGCAGACCTCCTAAGGCACTTCCAGTTGGTCAGTTTGCAATCCGTAGAGCTAAGATGGGTGACCGCAATTTAGCACAAGTTGCTTCAAGTCACTGAGTGGGAGTGTTAGACGGGAGAATACCCGGTTAAACCAGATATGCGTAGTATACTTATTATGCTCACTTTGTATAGTGCTAGAGTATACATGATCTTATATGAGAGATTGTATGGAGATGAGTATATCACTAGATGTCCCACGGACATGGTGATCAGTTATTGGGCAGTGACTTTGAGACAACCTGCAACCCTAGTCCCCAGTGGCTAGCCACTACTAATTGAGACCATAAATACATGAGTGGCTTGCATGTATATCTGTTGGCTAGGATGTCAATGCAAGCCAACGCTTCAAGATGAAGGACCT
>NW_009798278.1:1115437-1117084 GCF_000520075.1 Aphanomyces astaci
GACAATTTTGTCAAAATCAACTAAGTTTATCATCGAGGTCAAAACGGAGCTAAGCCAACGCTTCAAGATGAAGGACCTTGGAGAAATAAGCTACATCCTCAAAATGGAGGTAACTCAAGACATATCAAAGAAAGCTATGGGAATATCACAGAAGAAATATATTGGTGATCTTTCAGAAAAGTATACTGTAATATGATTGATTGCCGAGTTGCGTCAACACCACAAGTTACTGGATTGAATCTGGTTCCAGAAAGTGATATGAAACCAGATGAAATTTTGAAACAACCCTACGATTATCGTGGTATTGTTGGGTCGCTGCAGTACTTAGTCCGGGGTACGAGGCCCGACATAGCTAATGCAGTTAGAGAGCTTAGCAAGTTTTTATCTTGCTACAATAAGACGCATTGGGAGGCAGCCCTTCGAGTACTGAGATACTTGAAAGGGACGTCCGAATACGGCCTCTATTTAGATGGGACTTTAAGAGATGTGCAGTATGAGGTCTACACGGACGCAGCTTTCGCGTGTCAACAAAAAAGAACGTAAATCAGTCTCTGGCTACTTGGTTCTATTAGCTGGAGCATGTATCTCTTGGTCTAGCTCTAGACAATATTGTGTTGCTCTATCAACCTTAGAGTCTGAGCTTGTAGCATTGAGTGAGGGAGCAAAGGAAAGCGAGTGGTTGTGGCACTTGTTGACCGAATTAGGATTTGTGCCTAAGCAGCCTATTCAAATTTGGTGTGACAGTACGGCTGCTATAAGTTGTGTCCAGAATCCTGGAAATCACAAAGGCACAAAACATATTGAGACCAGGTATCTTTTCACTCCAGATCTGGTTGAACAGGAAAGAGCAAAGTTGAGTTTTTGCAGGACAAATGAGATGATTGAAGACCTCCTAACCAAGGCATTCCAGTTGGTCAGTTTGCAATCCTTAGAGCTAAGATGGGTGTCCGCAATTTAGCACAAGTTGCTCCAAGGGAGTGTTAGACGGGAGAATATCCTGTTAAACCAGATATGCGTAGTATACTTATTGTGCTCACTTTGTATAGTGCTAAACTATACATGATCTTATATGAGAGATTTTATGGAGATGAGTATGTCACTAGATGTCCCACGGACATGGTGATCAGTAATTGGGCAGTGACTTAGAGACAACCTGCAACCCTAGTCCCCAGTGGCTATCCACTAATTGAGACCATAGATACATGAGTGGCTTGCATGTATATCTGTTGGCTATGATGTGCCGAGTTGATTCTGCAGGCCCTTTGGTCATTCCAGTTTCTTCTCTAAACTGAGCCCTTACTGCTGCCCAACCGCTGCTACTCAACCACACTTTTCTTCCGATTGCTCCGCTCCCACTGGGGCCTACCAGTCTATGCTCCGATACTTCAGCTTTTCCGTTTCTGAGTCTTGGTCTGGGCGCCCCATCACGTTGCTGCCTCGCGGATAATGGGGTTAAATTTACTGGCACCGGGTGCAGATGCAATATGTCAATGAACATAACTGTACGCCTAGAAATAGTACTTCAAGTATTACGCCTAGAAATAGTACTTCAAGTATTACACTTTAGAACTACTACTACGTCGGACTTGGACACTAGTCGAGTGGGGAGATCGTTAGCATGTGCAGGTAGGTACCATAACGTCGCCT
>NW_009798278.1:1117184-1122121 GCF_000520075.1 Aphanomyces astaci
AATCGAGGTCAAAACGGAGCTAAGCCAACGCTTCAAGATGAAGGACCTTGGAGAAATAAGCTACATCCTCAAAATGGAGGCAACTCGAGACAGATCAAAGAAAGCTATGGGAATATCACAGAAGAAATATATTGGTGATCTTTTAGAAAGGTATAATATGATTGACTGCCAAGTTGCGTCAACACCACAAGTTACTGGATTGAATCTGGTTCCAGAAAGTGATATGAAACCAGATGAAATTACGAAACAACCCTACGATTATCGTGGTATTGTTGGGTCGCTGCAGTACTTAGTCCGGGGTACGAGGCCCGACATAGCTAATGCAGTTAGAGAGCTTAGCAAGTTTTTTTCTTGCTACAATAAGACGCATTGGGAGGCAGCCCTTCGAGTACTGAGATACTTGAAAGGGACGTCCGAATACGGCCTCTATTTAGATGGGACTTTAAGAGATGTGCAGTATGAGGTCTACACGGACGCAGCTTTCGCGTGTCAACAAAAAAGAACGTAAATCAGTCTCTGGCTACTTGGTTCTATTAGCTGGAGCATGTATCTCTTGGTCTAGCTCTAGACAATATTGTGTTGCTCTATCAACCTTAGAGTCTGAGCTTGTAGCATTGAGTGAGGGAGCAAAGGAAAGCGAGTGGTTGTGGCACTTGTTGACCGAATTAGGATTTGTGCCTAAGCAGCCTATTCAAATTTGGTGTGACAGTACGGCTGCTATAAGTTGTGTCCAGAATCCTGGAAATCACAAAGGCACAAAACATATTGAGACCAGGTATCTTTTCACTCCAGATCTGGTTGAACAGGAAAGAGCAAAGTTGAGTTTTTGCAGGACAAATGAGATGATTGAAGACCTCCTAACCAAGGCATTCCAGTTGGTCAGTTTGCAATCCTTAGAGCTAAGATGGGTGTCCGCAATTTAGCACAAGTTGCTCCAAGGGAGTGTTAGACGGGAGAATATCCTGTTAAACCAGATATGCGTAGTATACTTATTGTGCTCACTTTGTATAGTGCTAAACTATACATGATCTTATATGAGAGATTTTATGGAGATGAGTATGTCACTAGATGTCCCACGGACATGGTGATCAGTAATTGGGCAGTGACTTAGAGACAACCTGCAACCCTAGTCCCCAGTGGCTATCCACTAATTGAGACCATAGATACATGAGTGGCTTGCATGTATATCTGTTGGCTATGATGTGCCGAGTTGATTCTGCAGGCCCTTTGGTCATTCCAGTTTCTTCTCTAAACTGAGCCCTTACTGCTGCCCAACCGCTGCTACTCAACCACACTTTTCTTCCGATTGCTCCGCTCCCACTGGGGCCTACCAGTCTATGCTCCGATACTTCAGCTTTTCCGTTTCTGAGTCTTGGTCTGGGCGCCCCATCACGTTGCTGCCTCGCGGATAATGGGGTTAAATTTACTGGCACCGGGTGCAGATGCAATATGTCAATGAACATAACTGTACGCCTAGAAATAGTACTTCAAGTATTACGCCTAGAAATAGTACTTCAAGTATTACACTTTAGAACTACTACTACGTCGGACTTGGACACTAGTCGAGTGGGGAGATCGTTAGCATGTGCAGGTAGGTACCATAACGTCGCCTAACATTGGGGCTTTGACGTGGTCGGCGTCAGCGTTGCCGTCGTCGGGGCGGGTGACGGGGGCTTGGCGGTGGCAGCCGTCGTTGAAGGGGAGGGGGTAGAGGTCACGGGGCTTGTGGTAGGGGATGGAGTAGCGGGGGCCTTGGTAGTTGTAGTAGGGGTGACGGAGGTAGCCGTAGTTGTGGGGGCAGGAGTGGTGGTGGATGTAGGGACCGGTGTAAACGTCGTGTTCACGGTGAAGTTGCGCTCGACGGACATGACGTTCTTCGAGTCCTTGCGCACCTTGGGGGTGAACAGTGTGGCTTTGACCGTCCAGTCTTTGGTTGCGCCAGCCACGGTCGACACGTCCACGGTAAACTTGTCTTCGAAAGTCGTGACTTCTTGGCCGTTGTTGAACCACTGGATGGAGTATCGTTCGTTCGGAATCACAACCGGACGAAGTTGGCCCAGCGGAATGAGCTTGAGCGATACGTCCTTGCCGTTTATGACAATGTCGTCGATAAACGTCACACGACTCAAAAACTGCTGCCACATGTTTTCCTGGCACACGTTGCAAAACTGGGGCGACGTCATGTTGCGCATCAAACACTTTTCGTTGGAGGGGCGGATCGTCTTGACATTGTAGCCGTCCCACGTCGGGTACGCGCCAATGTACTCTGGGTCGTCCATCTTGAACTCGTCCTCGTTGCCGTACTCGTACACTTCGACACTACACAGTTGCTTAGCAATGGGACCGACAAACGATCCGTAGCCCGTGACTTCCAGCACGTGGTCGCCAGGGGAGAACCCCCCCGAGGTGCTCCTGTATTCGGAAAACGACCGGTCCTGCGTCCCCCGCGTCGTCCATTCCAACGGCTTGCCATCCAACGTGATCGTGATCGAGTCCTGGGTGTCGGCGCCCGTCACAGATAAGTAAATGCCCCAACGCTTAAAGGTGCCAGTAGATTTAAACTTGACCTGATATGCGCCCTTTTTCAGGTCATGCCACATGTACCTTTGGTACGAAATCACAGCTTTTTCTTCTCGGAGATCGGGACGGGTTGGTCAACCAGTGCTTCCACGTCACGCCCTGCACGGACGGCGCCGAGTTCGCCCCGACGTACGCACCCCCTCCGTCGTATTCTTCGCCGACTTTGCCAAAGTTGTGACCCATCTCATGACGCAGCACCACAGTGCCCGTGGTCGGCGACCGAGTGCCAATGACAAACTCGCCCCCGAGACCCCCGTAGTAATCGTCGTTCCCGATCAGCGACGGAAAGTCACACGCACTGTCGCCAGTTACTTTGCATACTTCGCGAGCGTACGCGGTCTTGCGTGTGAAAATGCCCCGCAGTTGAGTCCCCGACCGGTACAGTCCAAAGGCAGTGTCCAGGGGCTTGCCTCCCACCCCAATGCCCGACTGGTTCGATGGCACGTAGACGGCCCACACGTTGAAGAGGGGGAGGTACTGGGTGAACGTGTCGCCATTGAACATCTCGTCCGTCAGCCGCTGTATGTCGCTGAAGAAGCGCGAGTCTTCTGACGCCGTGTAGCCGTCGCCCATGAACACGATGTCAATACGGTTCTTGGGGTCGCCAGAGTTGACGATGCGACGCACGACGGGGGGCGCCGCCACCCTCGCCGCTTCGGCTCTTTCGACGTTGTTGGACTGCAGCGCGCCTTGGGGGCACCGGCGGCGCAGGTGGCTTAACACAGCGTTGGTGCTGCCCCCCAAAATCTCGACAAACTTTTGGGACGTTGCATCCCCTCGTTGGGGGAGGATTATTTCGTCGGCGGTGGGCAGATTTTGACGTCCAGTGACGATTTCAAGCGTGTCGGTCGTGCTTTGAATGGCGCGGTGCAGCTGGGTCAAATGGACCGACTCGATGAGTTCGCATTGCGAGGTCTTGGTGTCGACCAGGACTTTTACCGAGAACGTGTCGAGGGCGCAGACGGCCGTGGCGCCGACCAGGAGGGACTGATACAACTTCATGTGTGCGAGTTGGTGTGTGTCCGCAAGTGCAAATTGAATCGGTTGGTGAACGACCAGCTTGGACACCTCATTTCGGACCTACATGCAGTGAAGTGGTACACTAGTGATGGGCTACGCATTTGTAATAATGTAGGCGCATGAATATCCATCCAGGTGTTTCGAGATGTGATTGGGGCTTGAGTTCTGCCATCTTGGACTGGAGCAGCTTGCAGGAAGTTCCTGTCGAAGGCGTCCCAGGTACCAGCACATTTCGTTATTGGAACCAACAGAACGTTATACCAATCGGCTTTCTAAACCTTTTTTTTCAACCAGAGGTACTGTATCCTGTACAGCCCTACAGGACTTACACTTACAGTGCGCGACAGCTGTTAACTGTAAGCTTGCTCATCAATATCCAAAATCTCCATTTTCATATGTATGAAAAGAGTCCCATTTGTTTTGACTTGTTTAGTGTTAACTGTACTACTACCGGTAGTAGTAAATTGGTAGAATTCTGAGAAAAATCACTCTATAAATACATAGCCTTATTGATACATAGAGGTGTATCCAATAGCCATATGGAGAGAGAGCTGAAAGTCAGGTACAGTAAGCTCTCCCTTAACTCCGCACTAGGCCACTTAATCGTCCGCTTCATGGCTGTCCGATCTGGTTCGCAACAGTAGTACTCAATTTCTATTGGCTATAAATATAACATATGTTTGCTCTCCTCCGCTGCAATTTCGCACAAAATAGTGCTGTCCACCACACTCCTAGCAGCAATATTTGCATCATTCCACACGATGCACTGACTGTTCCTTTCAACGGTGAAATGAACGATAATTCCCATAACTGTATCTTGTGCAATCACCGACGAAAGTGTGTAGTATTATCCGGAAAGTTATCCGGAAATCTTCGTCGTCCATTAACATCCACGACTTCAGTTTGCATTTCAATCATGCACGGCGCTTACGATGGTTGCTTGATGCATTGTAACCGCTGCAAAACTAGTATCCCTTGGGAGCTCTACGTTGACGGGTCTACCAACTTCCCCTTAAAGACCTGTTATTCGTGTAGGGAAAGCAGGAGCGGTGGCAACACCCCTGACAACACGTTCTTCTTCGAATCAAGTGATCCTGACTACGTCACGATGAACTACGCATCGTTCGACGCGTACAGAGACGAAACGTACGACGCCTTTTCTGAAAGCTCAGGTCAGCGGGTTATCGCCTGCATTGCAAGGCCTTCGGTTGCCAATAAAATCGATTCAAATGCAGGCGATAACACTCCATATCACATTGCAAGCCATAATCCAACCGTAAATCTGCATGCTTGTATACATACACACCACTTTATCTACATCGACATATATCGCTAAC
>NW_009798279.1:0-5645 GCF_000520075.1 Aphanomyces astaci
CCTGCAGGTTATGTCGGATCTGCTGATTTCGAACGAATCGTTCGCGTTTGCTCTCGCCCCAGATAGCAACAGCCTGTACGAGTCATCGTACTTGAACATACGTCTTCGCGTCGCCTGGGGTAGTGTTCTGTTCAACCTGCACGCCGTCGTTCTGCCGATGTACGAACGCCACACGGCTAATTACTGCATCAGCCTCATCGTCCGCACGTTGGATGCCATTGCCCCAATCTGGCGTGACAAGTTGCTAGGGGTGGGCTCCGTTGGTGAGAACACGATGACCGGTCGACATTCGGGAGTCGTCACTCAGCTCGTGGCCATGGCCACGTACCCGACGGTGCGTGCCCCACCAAGGCGACCTGATCATGAAGAAGGCCGCCGCTGCTGTCATGGACCAGACCTGGATAAAGGTCGCCTACGCTTTCTCTGTCTACCTGCGCGACCAAGGTAATTTGGCATCGAGGCGATCGAGGTCGAGCGCGACGGCGCAAACCAGCCCGCCCGTGTATTGATTCGCGCCGCCTGTTCTACCGTCCAGCATCGCCAAGGTGCGTACCGGTGTCTTCATCCACAAGGTCCTGAACCCGTATCGCGATCGTCTCCATCAGTGCTGGTCGCCAGCCAAGGTCGAACAGATCGAAGAAGAGCACAAGATGCTGTTCACGGCATATCGCGATGACACCAATTTCCGAGCGAAGTTGGACAAGCATACGCATATGACCGGCTTCAACGCCGGCTGGAGCGACATTGACAACAACGGTCGAAAGTTAGCGACTATTCGCTCTTTCATGGCCAACCTGGCGGTCGTCTTCGCCAACACCGCTTCGGTCGAGGGCGACTTCAGCATTTTGAAGGGTGAGAAGGACGAGTTCCGCACCAGCCTGGGCCACCTGGCGCTGGAAGGCATATTCCAAGCCAAGCAATTCGAGCAGATCCGGAAACAGTACTCCTTGCTGCTCCCGTCAGCCAGCGCATAATCGGTCTCCAGACTCTCCACGGACCCCTACACCAGCTAATACATAGTCAAGGCTTCGACGAACAATGAACAAATGATTTGATCCTCATTTTCTGCTAGTTTGGGCGCCATTACAGCCTGTGTCACATATGCCACAATTAACATCGGCCGATGTGCCTAAATTAAGCTAATCGTACTAATAGTGGCAAATGCCACTATTTAGGTGGCCTGACAGGAACGTCTTCGTAGATCGATAGGGCAGGTTCCCAGGAAGACTACAGATCATCCAGGCCAAGCCACTCGATGAGGATTTCCCATACCCCATCTCGCAGACGCAGGTCCCGGAGGTCTTCCAGATAAGAACCTTAATCGCCGAACGCAATTTGGGCCTTCAAATCTTCATTGACTTCACGTCCGCCTTGACAGTACGGGCGGAGCCGGCACGCATGGTGCAAGGACGTCGCTCCCAGAGGCACCAGCTGCTGGACTTCCATCAGGTAGTCGGAGACCACCTTCACGACCCGAAAGGGTCCCTTCCAACGCAATGTTAGCTTTCCCGGATGCTGGAGAGCCCGGGCCACCAAAACAAAATCGCCCAACGCAAATTTCGCTAGCTTCACTGAACGTTGACCATCACGACGGTACCGGGCCTTAGCGCGCTTTGCTGCCACGTGCTTGTGCATTATTCCCAGAGCATCTGCGAGCTCTGTCACGTGGCGTATGGCCCGGGACTTAATCCAGTCGATCGTTACCTCCTGGTGCTCGTCCGGGTGGACCAGTCTGGTCAGGGGAGGTGTAGCAGGCAGGCCCGTAAACACCGTCGTTGGCGCTACGCCGTCGAAACGGTCGGCCGGCTACTGATTCAGGGCAGACTGTATCATGGGTAACACCCCCGTCCAATCTCCGGGTTGCAAGCGCATCTTGCTGCACAGTGTCTTCAGGGCCCGGAAGACGATCTGGTTCACCACCTCAACCTTGTCCCGTTGGCCCAGCGGCTGTGTGGTGTGACAAAATGGTGATGAACACCAAACATTCGATCCAGGGTACTGACCAGTTCGTTCTTGAAATGGGACCCAGAGTCGGATACCCAGGTCCTTACCACCCCAAACAGGCCAAAACATTCCATCAACGCCGCGGCTGTCTCTGCTGTAGACGCTGTCGTACTGGTATGCAACCGAATGAACCCCCTCATGTCATCCTTGATGACTAGGACGTATTTCAGGCTTCCAGGAGCCTCTGGGAGCGACAGCCAGTCGAAATTAATCAACTCATTTGGCTTTGTGCATGCAGCGCTTCATCCAGGGACGGGGTACCGTCGATCACCATACAGTGGAGGCAGGCAGTGACGAAGTTCTTCACGTCAGTCTTCAGGGAAGGCCAATCAAACATCTCAGCAACAGATGCCGTCGTCGCTTCCACTCTCCGGTGTCCCGCCACGCCGGCATGGACCACCACACATATACGCACTTGCATACCCAATGTATTTCCCGGGATCCGGATCTTTCCAGCTGCCGTTAGAAAACACTTCCTCTCGGCGCTCCACGAGGCGTATTTTTCACATGTCGGATGGACTGCACTGCAATTCCGTGATCGAATTCACCGTCAGCAACACAAATTCTTCGTGCCGTAACGGGGACACCAGGGCCAGCCTGGACATCTGGGCACTCCAGGACCCGACCGGAAAGCTCCGGTTCGGTCCAGGAGGACTTCCCCAACGGCTCAGGAGATCTGCCCACAGGTTGTCCTCTCCGGCCACACACTCCACTACATACGGGAACGTCGTCATCGTCAGCGCCCAACGCTGGAGCTTGTGAGCCTGGTACTTGGCCATGCTCGAGTTCGACCCCAGGGTGTTAAACATGTACACCAGGTTGCGGTGGTCCGTAAACAATCGGAACCTCCCGGACGGATCAGGAGGTACTCCAGGCGCTTGCATGATTCGACAACCGCAAACGCCTCCTTCTCCACAATCGGCCATCGCCCGCTCGCTCCCCTGAACGATCCGCTCAGGAACGCCAATGGTTCATGTCGCTGGTCGCTCGCCGGCAGTGCCAGATCCTCGACCTGAAACTGTGTCGCAACAGCTCCCCAGAACCCCTCGCTCGCGTCGGTATACAAACATAACATCTTGTCTGGGTGGGACAACGGGACCATACGTTTCAACGTCTCCTTGATTCGGTCGAAACACTCCAGGTGGTCCCCGGAGCACCCGACGGAACTGAGTGCAACACGCGTCAAGGTCGTCTTCTTCCGGGAGTCGGCCGCCTTGGCCGCAATATCCAACAGATTCATCAACGGGGCTACCAGCTCCGTGTACTGCGGTATCCCCCTCACCCAGTTCGTGGCGCACAGGAACTACTGGAGATCCGCTGACATCTGCGGTGACCCCAAATCACACAAGCCCTGATTCCGTTCCGGGGCATGCGCCACGCCGTCCGCCGAAATCTCTTTCCCATACCACACTGTCCGGATGGTGTAAAAAACACACTTCCCGGGGTGCAACTGCAGTCCGTACGCTTGGCAAATCTCAAGCACTTTACGCAGCAGGTGCAACAACTCGTCCGTGGTCTGGGCATACCCCAACAAATCATCCAACCATCTGAGCACTCCGTGCATCAGGAGGCCCCTGAACAACTCATCGACCACCCCTTGGCAATAGGCCACCGCATCGGTCTGGCCCATCAGGACCCGGGTCGGGGTCACAACCCCTACGGGAGTCATGAAGGAGTAGTACTCCTGGGAGTCCGGGCGTAAGGACAGCTGCCAATACCCCTTCATCCAGTCCAGTTTGAAGTAGACTTTCGAGCCCTTCAGTACAACCTTGTCCACCTCGAGATTAGGCATGGGCCAGGGCATCGACTCGGTACACGCATTGATTGGTCTTGAGTCAATCGTCATCCTGAGGTCTCCCGGAACTTTCTTCAGGACAATCCTCGGGACCGAGGCCCAGCGCGATCTAGTGTTGCGGTACACCAGACCCGCTTCTTCCAGCTCCCGAACATGCTTTCCAAGAACGCCATATGGTGGGGGGTAGCGCCGCAGTCCCGACTTCACCGGCACATCCCCTTCCTTGAGGCGCACCTTCCATGGGTCTACTTTCACCGGCGAGCCTCTCCCGACCTTCAGCCGGAACACGTCGCGGAACTCCATCAACAGGTTCCGGAGGTGTCGACAGCTGCTGTTGGCATGCCCGCGGTAGTCGCCTCGTCCACCTTGGCTTCCAGAACAATACGCACCGGACCATCGTCGTCAGGCGCATTTCCCAGTTCTGGCGTTGCATACGCCATCCCTTCGTCGCTGTCGTTTGACAACTCTCCCATCGGCTGGGTACGGTGCATCGCGACTCCTGGAGTCGTGATCGGCTGAACCCCGAAATGCCGACGTTCATTCTCCAGCAACGTCTGTTCATTGTAGCCCAGCTTCTGCATCACGGACAGGTCCAGCGTATACTCAACGGGTGCTACGGTCTCATCGACCCTGACCCGGAGCCCTCGCAACATCAGCGGCCCACACGCGGTCTTTAATTCCAGGCTGCCCAGGCGAACTTGTTTCGTCACAGTTATCATCTGGCTGTCCGCCCCGCACGGTCGAAGTTCCATCGGGCCCATGACCGTAATCTCCGGGGATGCTCCTGCAACCAACAGCGCATAAACCAGGCCTCCGGAGGCCACCGACAAATCAGCTCCTAAGTCCATAAGTGATGCCTGTACGGGAAGGACACCGTCCACAATAGCCGGGTGCTCAGGCCGTTTCGCGTCCGGGACATCCGTCTTCACTGTCGCCACGCGGCCACCAAGTGCTCCCGAGGCTCTTTTCTGGCCGCTCCGGGGCGTTGTGCAGCTGTACGTCGTTCTGTCCCATATCCACATCTTCCTTCTCCGTGCAGGTCCAGGAGCCGTCCCGGGTGTACCGCCATACTCGGGAGCCGCAAACATCGCCGATCTCCCGTAACCCCAGGACTCATCAACCGCCATCGGTTGTCGCTTTCCTTGTGGTGACCGGAACAGCCGCCGCGCCGTTGCACTGATCTGGGGCCTTCCACGGTCCTCAAAGCGGTCCACACACGGTGTTCGGGCCGCAGGACTCGTCGAGCAATCCGACCAGGATCGAGCTCCGACTAGGATCGAGCTCCGACAGAGTCCCAGTGGTCGCTACTGGGTATCTGCACGTCCAAGGCATGCTCATTTCCCGTTCCAGTAAACTCCATGCGTTCAGTCGCTAGCGTTTCTGTAAGGCAGCTAAAGTATTCTTTGTTGTCTTGCGCCGGTGTTCGCAACCGACGACTACCGTGTTCACAACGGTGACCTCGATGACAAATCCAAAAGTAACTTCATTATCCAGTCAATCTCGATGACAAATCCAAAAGTAACTTCATTATCCAGTCAATCAGTCAGTTCCCTCCTTTCACTTCACTACTCTCTACAAGTCATGTATCGGTACAGTGTTCCATAAGCTCGGAGCATATGCCTTTCCGGACCCAGGCCATATTTCACACCACTCAAATGTCTTCTTGTTCCGGACCAACATTCCGCTACCCACACTCAAGCAAGGGGGGTCGAACAGTTCGCTAATGATCGTATCGACGATGGACGCCCGCACCTTGAACGTCAGCGTCTTCGCCGAAGAACAATTCGCCAATGATCGTATCGACGATGGACGCCCGCACCTTGAACTTCAGCGTGTTCGCCGACAG
>NW_009798279.1:5745-14964 GCF_000520075.1 Aphanomyces astaci
TTACCAATAATCATGGATCGTGGCACGGAACCAAGTTGTCACGGAACTGCGCCCATACGTATGTATACCACCTTCGTACGCACAGCCGACACTTGATCGGGTGCAGATTTCTCCACCTCTCGTGATGGATTGCCTAGCGTCACTGTAGTGTGTTGGCTCGTTGTTGGATGCAGGTACTGTACAAAATGTAAAGGACGCACACCATGGACGTGTACACCTAGCCCTGTATACACTTCACATATACTACGACCTCCTCAAACACACCAGTGAAACGGTCGTGTGGCCACTTCAAAATCGAACGCAACTTGATACTACGTAGTATTTTAATATCAACTTTGTTCCGGTGACATTTTGGGTGTGTAAGTTAGTCAAAATGCACGATTACATCCACTAACTACCTGCGGAATCAGATTGCAAATCCGGATTCTTGGTGCGTCCGAAAATGTACTTAGGGTTTGAGCGAGTTACGAGAGAATAGCATAATTTCACGAAGCGCTATTGGTTTAGTGGTAAAATATCTCGTTGCCATCGAGATGCCCCGGGTTCGATTCCCGGATGGCGCATTCCTTTTGCTCTGTCCGCCACACGTTTTTGTCACTAACGTAAGGGCTTGGTACCGTGATGCTTTTGGGACTCTTCGATGGAAGTGTTCATGTGGTAGATTCATGCAAACAAGAAATGAAGGTCGTGGAGTAGTATAGTACGTACTACTCCGGAGTACTACAAGTACTTAAGATAGGTACTGTACTGTACTGATGCTCTTTTCCATGGTCCTGTGGCTACAGTACCTCTGCCACTGACGAACATTGTTACCGCCACATTATGCAACTACCCCCTCGAGTTCATTTTGATTTACGAGCCCACAGTCAGCTCGGTTTGAACCCGTTCCAACACGGATCGAATGAGCGACCGGATCTGCACTTCCGACTCTTTGGACTTGGTCATGCAAAACTTACGAAAGGTTTCGTCTCTGTCGGGAAGGGGCACGTCGGTCAAGTCCAGCCCCATTTTCATCGCGACGGCCTCCATGCTACCCTCACCCGACGTCTTTAAATGCATCGCGCTCAGGGTTTTCACCCGACCGATCGTGCGCCCGTCGTCCGCCCGACGCAGGTCAAACCTAATACATTTCACGATGACAATCTCTCACAGCTGTCATTCATTCCATGTGGACATGCTGAGTATACGTTATATATATATATATATATACAGGACATACCACACCAACGACTGGCCGTCCCGAACAGGTACTCCGTCGTCGTCGCGCAAGATGTCGCGGCTTTGGAGCTGCCGCATGACCACGACACACCGGCCGGCCTCGTGGAAGTGCGCGACGACCACCGCGGCGGAGTCGCCGTCCGGCAGCTTGGCTTGCACAAGGACCGTGTTCTCGGTCCACTCCAACGATACCCCCACCTGTGTTTATTGTATCGTTGTTTAAATAAACTAACTGTATGGCGATTTACCGACGACATGTCTCTTGTCGACAACAGCTCGTGCAGGTGATACCGTAGCACGTACGCCGCCACCTCCATGGGCGCGTGCCACACGTATTGAGAGTAGTCGACAAAGTTGACCCACAAGTCGCTAACCGTGAGGTCACAGACCGAAAACTCGTTGCTGTCGAACGACGTGGGAAACGCTTGAAACGCGGCCGCCGTGTTGTGGTACATTTGCTGCGTGGCCCATTCCTTGGTCAGTTTTCGAATCGCGGGGTCGTCGCTGAGCATCACTTTCTCCCATCGAATGCTCGTTGGTGGTGTCGACTAGTCGGGTTGGTTGGGTAGCTATCTCCTAAGCGTACAAACACACGTACTGGGACTTTGTCGTTATGGGCCACCCACAGCTGCATGCGTGTAAGAAGGCTGCAGTGGCTTCGCAGCGTCTTGACCAGGTCTGCATTCTCGGCCAACGTCAAGCGAGTTTCGTGGCGAAACATAGCGGCAATGGCATGCCAAGACAACCCGCCGTCGCTGTCTTCAGGCGGTTGTCGGCTTTGCATCCGCCTGGGATTGACGCGTAGACGCAGCCGTTGGGCTTGTGTTTCCAGCTCCTCGGCCTGCTTTCGGAGTTGATGGATGTCGTCACGCTCTCGTCGTCGGTGGGACCGCTGCTTCTCACGAAAGTACGCGCGACGCATTAGCACCTTGTTGACGGCATCCAGGACCAGGCCGCAGTCGATCTCTTCAATCACGCTGCTCTCTTCTGTTTGCATGTTCAAATGCTTCTTGGCTCCATTGGGCTCTCAACATACGTCCCAACCAACATTCTCGCCTAGGGATTTTGATTCGCTAACCTTAAAATGTTGGTAACACATTTCACCAAGTGATCGTTTCATCACCATATTACAGTGTAACGTTAACAGTAAAGTTGTTTTTCATTCGTCCACGTCAAATCGTGGTGGTCGATCGTTGATATCCTACGTATGGGCGTGTGCAGTTCCGTGACAACTTGGTTCCGATACATGATTATTGGTAACAAACAATCACTCTGATATTATCAACCAATCACCTGCAATTTCATATCTGTTTCGAGAGGTAACTGGATAAAATCAAGTGGCTCGGAACTGTTTTCAGCCTAACGTTATGGTTATTTTCGTCATTTTCCATCAACACCAATACGAATTTCAACATGATTTTCAAGTTGTACGAACTGCATTAATTCTCTTTAAGAAACACTATTAATAATAGCAATTTCGAGTAATTGCAAGTCACAATCCAACGACATACACGGTAGTATCACTAGGAGTGCTTGTTCAGAGTGTATGTCAGAATCCAGCCTTACTGTTAGTGTCGTAGGGACATACTGTAGTGTCAGCCATGATGCTGCTTGAGGACATCGAGGGCGACTTGATCCTGGATGCTGTGGACAAAGTGCTGCAACGCCGCGAACACTTTCGAGAAAAGCAGCGGTCTCACCGACGGAGACAGCGAGACGAGTTCCTTTGGCTGCAGACGCAGGCGGCGGGCCTTGAAGCGTTGGCGACACGTCTGCGTCACATCGCGTGCTCAAATAATCGCCCGAAACACGACGACGGGTTGTTATAGCACGCCATGGCGGCCTTCCTTCGCGAAGACACCCGCTTGACCTTGGCTGAGAATGCCCACCTGGTCAAGTCCCTGCGTAGCCACCGCCGGCTTCTCGCTCCCATGCAAATGTGGGTAGCCCAGAACAACGCAGTGCAGGTTCAAGATGCACATTATATTGGTATGACACGACTTTGCATGTAGCTTGGGCCAACGACGTTGGTTCGATGGCACCAAGTGACGCTCACGGACGACCCCGTCTCGAGAAAACTGGTCAAGGAGTGGGCGATTCGGCGAATGTACCACAACACGGCGGTTGTATTCCGCGGATTGCCATCTTCGTGTGACGACGATGTATGCATTACATCGGTGGAGTATTCGCAATACGTGTGGGACGCTCCGTTGGAAGTGACACGTCGTAAATGCTGCAACACCACATGGACGACTTGTGCAATTTCGACCAATTTCGACCCTACTTCCGTAAAACTACAAACTATAGCCAACACGTAGTATATCCCCAGTACTGTCCATACATATCGTACGTACACAAGGACTGGACAGACAACATGCTGCTGCTACCCTCTTGATTGCTTAGTTCAACCAACCCGACCGGGGGGGTGTGGTGGCCGTGCGCCAGGTCCGAAGCGACACCCACGGAGCACCCCGCCACGACGCCCAAAGCTTGGTGTTGTACGTGGATGGCATTTCGTAGGCGAGGCCGTGCAGACGCCAGCTGTAGGTTTGACTTGCGCCGATTGCCGAATGGAGACACGTTGGCGAGGATGGCAAGCTTGGGCTCGATACAGTTTAAGGAAGGAAGCACGGCATCGAACTGGAAAGCTAGCCTCGAACGAAGTGGGGAGCTCAACGCCGACGAACGCGCGCACATCCAGTCGGTGGTTGACATGGTCTTTCGATCCAGATTGATGCAACTGGCGGGCATGGTGCCTGCCTGCCAGCGTAATCAAAAATCGATTGTGAAATGAAACCAACGCCACAGCTATAACGTGAATGAATCATATGCGAGCATACATTCAGTATTTCTTGTACGTGGAATATACTAACTACTTATACCTGATGATACAATGCAAACGCACATGTCCCAAATCACAGCTTGATACTTACTACCCCTCGTATCCATTGAGGTGTTTCAACTGCAACACCCGTACTGTCTGGCATCAGCAATTTACACTGGATGAATGTTGCAACATATACTTTGTAGTAAGGTTAACGTTACTTAGTAGTACTTGTTATAACGTTAGCTTCGAAGACACCAACAGCTCCTCCACAACCAGCCCTTTGTACTGGAACCTTACATATGTCAGGAAGACGATCGCATTCATTACGACGGATACAAGCAGAGCCAAAACAGCTCTCTCTCCCTTGGATCTAAATACTATGCTACACTAACGGGTTGGGCCAACTCGACGGCCACGACATCGATGACGGGCTTGGGTTGCGCCAATAAATATCCAAAGCGGAGGCGCAATGGCTCGGATTCCTTGAACACTGGCCTTTCAGCCTTTTGCAGCAGCAACAGCGCTTCCGCCTGGGCAGCGGCCGCCGCGCTGCCCTTCTTTTTGCCCTTCTTGGGCGCGTTGTTGTCGTCGTCGGCGGGTTTGTCCGACGGCTTGTTCTCCTTAGCGAACGTTAGCAGGCGGTCTCGAAACGTGTTGAACTTCTTCTTGCGCAACAGTTTCTTTTCAAAAATGTCGTCCAAGTTCTTGTACCCGCCAAAGTCGCGCTGGTCGATGATCTTGTTGGCGACAGCGTCGGCGAGGTCCAGCTCGGCAATGAGCTTTTCTTTGGGCGCCGAATTGAGAAACTTGAGCGCAAACGTCATGACCTTGGGTTCGACGTCGTAAGGCAGTTCAGGAACACACTTCATCGTGGTTGGCGTTGGTTTGTTGGTGGTTTGGGGGAGTCAATGCAAATTGAACAATGAGTTCTGGAACATCGGCTATACAGCCTTGGCAAAAACGCAGGGGTAGCCATATGGTTAGCCACGCTGCTGTCGTAAATCCTGCCACTCAGCAGCGCGGCTTTTATCACAAAGGCAACTTCAACGTGAAACGGAAAAGTTAGCGGCCACTTGAGATTTGCGTTTTCTCGCGACTCGGTCTGGAAAGGATGTGACATGGGCGTTTTGATTGGCTTGTTAGAAAACGAGCCAATCAAAACGCGGCTGGGGTAAATCAAACAGCAACTTCAAGGCCGCGCCCCTTGGCAGAATTTCCTCTACGTGACAGGTCGCTACGACTGGTGACGTGGCATAACGACTGAAGACTAATGTTGCTGTCGCGAAGTTGGCAGCCCCGTTGGAAGTTGGAGAACCTTTTGCAGCTGGTAGCTCGAGTTAGCTTTACAATGCGATGCAAAAGTACCTGGTACGTCCGCAGATCTATGTCGTACAGGGTGACAGTTCCACGGGTGGGACAACAGGCGGAATGACGTTGCGACTTTGCCAATACGGATCTTATAACTGCAGGTACAGTACGTAGTCAACTAAAGAATGTAGACATGTTTGTACCAGGAAAGAGCCGACTGGTTGCGTCACGGGTAGGGATGTGCCGTCGCTTTGTGCTTACTCGTATTAGAGGTAACGTTAGGTTCCATGTTGAACATAGCCCCCGCTAAACTCAAGTGACAATATGCAGAGCTCAGCCTCGCACCACCATGACGTCTGCGCTGGTTAAAATTGATTTCGTCCTTTTAAACTCTACGTAAAAGTGCAAGGTGACTGACTTCCCAAACAAGAATGCAAAGGTGCGATACACTGTATAGGAGCCTTCGTGCTACGGTATTGGGACGAGGACGCGCAAGGCCATGCACACCCTCGTCGAGAGAAACGTCAGACGTCGTGTTTATAGGCACAAAATAGCGCAACAATAGTAATACGAAATACTCGATGGAGAAAGGTTCACTACTTGTGTAACTTTTCTGACTAGGTTTCAGTATCCAGTAAGTAATTACTGAGTTTCGTTTTCGAGGATTAAAATCCAACGATATGATTGGTCCAATCTCAAACGCCCGTTCCAGTCGACGAATGAAATGGACGCGGTAGCTAGTCCCAGACGACGAACATGGGAACTTCAACTGCATGTTCTCAACCAAGACTAAAGTCTCATTTTCACTTTCTACATTGAACCCTTCCATCCCCCATCCCGCCGACCTTAACATGGTTAAAGCTGCCCCGGAACTGGCTTACGAAGTCGAGCCCAAAGTGATGACGTTTGCGCTCAAGTTTCTCAACTCGGCGCCCAAAGAGAAGCTCATGGTGGAGCTAGAACTGCCCGAATCCACAGCCGACAAAGTGATTGACCAGCGCGACTTTGGCGGGTACAAGAACCTGGACGAGATTTTGACCAAGAAGCTCATGCGCAAGAAGAAGTTCAACACGTTCCGAGACCGCCTCTTGAGCTACGCCAAGGACAACAAGCCGTCGGACAAGCCCGCCGACGACGACAACAACAACGCGAACCCGACATCGAAGAAGGGCAAAAAGAAGGGCGGAGCTGCCAGCGCGGCGCACGCCGAGGCACTGCTGCATCTGCAGAAGACAGAGAAGCCCGTGTTTAAGGAGACGGAACCGCTGCGATTGCGGTTTGGATATTTATTGGCCCTCCCCAAGGTGGAGAAGCCCGAGGAAACGAGCGAAGCGGAAGCCGCCGAGGTTGCGCAGCCCCTGATCGTGGCCTAGTCGTCGTGATCGTGTTGTGTGTCAACTTTGGTTGTAATCTACTTGTACATTTTTACTTCGTATCGTGGCAAGGTTGGATCTGGCGCATAGTGGCTGAAACTCATGTGGGGCTCTATCTCAACGCAGTACAAGACACAGCCCGTTGAGGGCTTTGTATCCATATTTAGTGTTAGGGTAACCCGGTAAAGTATAGTTTCATTCGCTTAAGTCCGGCGTTCCTTGAGAAAATCTGGATGCTTTTTAGCCAATCCACAAGGATATCATTTTTAGCCAATCCACATCGGGATCGTTTGTACCAGTCATTTGTTTGGATGATTCTGGTTGGCCAGAAAAGTGAAAGGCCACGGCCTCTTTTCATTTTCAATCTTTCCAACCAAGTGCTAGGTGCCGCCGTGGCGGCATGGATTAATCAGCCACTGGTTCGTTCTGTAACCTCCTGGCTTTCATGACCATGCAAGATTGTATGAGGCTCTTAATTAGCTTGTGAAAGGATACAGGATGTGTTCGCACGCCGGTGTTGTGTTGTCTGTTCCTTTCAGTTCTTGGAAGGAAATCCCAGGCAGCCACCGCTTTTACTCGCCAGTCTGGGCCCCGACATCTTTATTCTGACTAGTATGTACACGTATAGCTTTCTAAATGACGAGACAAAAATAACCATCTTTCGACTGAATGGTCTCCACCCAATGTCGAGATTTTGACCAATTTGTCTGATAGAACTCTAATCGATAGTGTATTTCGCATCCATCAGTAATCCATTCTCCATGTTACTAGTAGTTCGTTCATCTTGAACACCAGTTCGTACTCTTTCGACATCAGTTCGTGCATTTCGGACACGAGTTAGTTCACTTTCAACGCCAGTGCGGTCTCGGGCCACCTTACATGTGTCCAAGTTTGGGATGTTGACATTTGGGATCCATCAACTGCATAGCTAGCTGGGTTGATGGCACCTGTGAAAACGATGTTGATCGCACGATATAATCACTACTGTATCGCTCTGCTATCCTACAAAACAACACGTTTACACTGTTCACATGTCCGGTACAGCGGTCGGTGTCGATGTATTCCAGCGGTACAGTACTGTACATATTCATGCATGCTCGTCAGATTAGAAAGTCGGAGCTAACGTTACGTCAAATGATTTTACTAAGCCAACCATCGTTGTCAACAACATGTCCACCCCCCTGTCGTTGCAATGGCCTTCCAGTACTCCAGTGACGCACGGAGCTACGTGGATGCTCCCTCAACGGGCCATCGTCCTCCATTAGTGGAAAAAAGTCGGACAGGATATACAGGAACCAAGTGATCGTCGGACCGTTTGTCCGACTTTCTTGTTCGTTGTAATATTTATTATATACAAAAGCGAAGTCAAAACCAGACCCGAGAAATTAACAGAAGAAAGTCGGACCGAATGTCCTGTATCCATTGATTGGTTAAAAGTGCAATGACCTTGGCAGGTGAACAACATAAAGTTTTGCCTGCAACCCGCCAGCTAGCAACGACAGTACAGTACAGTACCTTAGAGCCTGGTACTATTGGAGGTGTGGAGCATCCGTCAGGGGGATCCTCCCTCTGGCGGATGCTCCACACCACCTGGCTGTGGTAGTAGTGGTTGGTCTTGCTCTGGTGGTCGTAGGATGAGCAGTAGTGATTGCTGTGGTGGTGGGTGTGGCTGTGGTAGTAGTGGTGGGTGTGGCTGTGGTAGTAGTGGTTGGTCTTGCTCTGGTGGGCGTAGGATGAACAGTAGTGATTGCTGTGTGGTGGCTGTGGGTGTGGCTGTGGTAGTAGTGGTTGGTTAGTACTCCACATCACCAGTAGTACCAGGCTCTAAGGTACTGTACTGTATTGTCGTTGCTAGCTGGGTGTACAAGATCATTGCGAGACTTGACCAAGAATCAAGGCAATATCTTGTGTGAGTGGAAGTTCGCGGTGCAGGAGCTCCAAAGCGTTTATAACAGCACGATTGGCACTGGTTTGGGTCGTCCCTACACCTCGGCCACGGCTATAGCTGCATTGCATTTGGCATATAATGGCCAATTTGCCATCATCCTGGTTTCACTGAACTTGGACGTCAGCTTCGTATGTTCCAAATGAAGATGGTCACATTTGCACGGCTGGCTAGAAAACGTAGACGTAATCCGGGTTTTTATGGCATTCCCGCATATACACCCTACTTAATGGATTGTACGGCACCCATATTTATTGGGCGTTACAGTATTTCTCAAAATTGTGGATGTAGGAGCACAATGAAGTCGGAATTCACAGACTGTGACCCCAAATGATGCAGCAAAAAAAAGTAAACGATAATTAGATCGAATTTAAGCCAATCAGAATTGAGTCGGATGAGATGTCCGACTTTATTCGATCACAACACAACGCTTTCATGACATTTGGGGCGTCAATAGTAGTACTACTAGTATTATGTGGCAACACAACTGCAGTGCTAGAATTGACAACCCAACTTTGTGAGTCCAAATCAAACCAACCATCGAAGAC
>NW_009798279.1:15072-21156 GCF_000520075.1 Aphanomyces astaci
CTCGTCAGATTAGAAAGTCGGAGCTAACGTTACGTCAAATGATTTTACTAAGCCAACCATCGTTGTCAACAACATGTCCACCCCCCTGTCGTTGCAATGGCCTTCCAGTACTCCAGTGACGCACGGAGCTACGTGGATGCTCCCTCAACGGGCCATCGTCCTCCATTAGTGGAAAAAAGTCGGACAGGATATACAGGAACCAAGTGATCGTCGGACCGTTTGTCCGACTTTCTTGTTCGTTGTAATATTTATTATATACAAAAGCGAAGTCAAAACCAGACCTGAGAAATTAACAGAAGAAAGTCGGACCGAATGTCCTGTATCCATTGATTGGTTAAAAGTGCAATGACCTTGGCAGGTGAACAACATAAAGTTTTGCCTGCAACCCGCCAGCTAGCAACGACAGTACAGTACAGTACCTTAGAGCCTGGTACTATTGGAGGTGTGGAGCATCCGTCAGGGGGATCCTCCCTCTGGCGGATGCTCCACACCACCTGGCTGTGGTAGTAGTGGTTGGTCTTGCTCTGGTGGTCGTAGGATGAGCAGTAGTGATTGCTGTGGTGGTGGGTGTGGCTGTGGTAGTAGTGGTGGGTGTGGCTGTGGTAGTAGTGGTTGGTCTTGCTCTGGTGGGCGTAGGATGAACAGTAGTGATTGCTGTGTGGTGGCTGTGGGTGTGGCTGTGGTAGTAGTGGTTGGTTAGTACTCCACATCACCAGTAGTACCAGGCTCTAAGGTACTGTACTGTATTGTCGTTGCTAGCTGGGTGTACAAGATCATTGCGAGACTTGACCAAGAATCAAGGCAATATCTTGTGTGAGTGGAAGTTCGCGGTGCAGGAGCTCCAAAGCGTTTATAACAGCACGATTGGCACTGGTTTGGGTCGTCCCTACACCTCGGCCACGGCTATAGCTGCATTGCATTTGGCATATAATGGCCAATTTGCCATCATCCTGGTTTCACTGAACTTGGACGTCAGCTTCGTATGTTCCAAATGAAGATGGTCACATTTGCACGGCTGGCTAGAAAACGTAGACGTAATCCGGGTTTTTATGGCATTCCCGCATATACACCCTACTTAATGGATTGTACGGCACCCATATTTATTGGGCGTTACAGTATTTCTCAAAATTGTGGATGTAGGAGCACAATGAAGTCGGAATTCACAGACTGTGACCCCAAATGATGCAGCAAAAAAAAGTAAACGATAATTAGATCGAATTTAAGCCAATCAGAATTGAGTCGGATGAGATGTCCGACTTTATTCGATCACAACACAACGTTTTCATGACATTTGGGGCGTCAATAGTAGTACTACTAGTATTATGTGGCAACACAACTGCAGTGCTAGAATTGACAACCCAACTTTGTGAGTCCAAATCAAACCAACCATCGAAGACCACCGACGTTCAAACAGTTGACGATTAGCCAATCAATTTGCTTGAACGGCTCGATACTCAACGCGTTGACAGCTAAGTTACTCCAGGAGTACAGTAGTGTATATGTACTGTACATACTGGTGTTGTCCCTTTTCAATGCGCCAGTTCAACGATAACTCGTCCCTTGGAAATCAACGACAACAAGAACAGCACAATAGACATTTGTTCACTGTGAAGTTTACAAGCATGCACTTTCGATCGTCACGTTCAACCTAGTTACAGTATGACGCAAGATACAACAAAACCTGTTCAAACATAATACATGTTCACATGAAATGCCCTTCAAACTCGCCCAAGTGTACTGTACTTTGAGATGGTGCTGTGGTAGGATCTACTGCTACACCAGTACATACATAGGTATGCGTTTTCAGAGGTTGAACTTGACTGTGAGTACGACGACAACAAATAAGCGATCATTCAGCAAACTTCCTTGTCCTTCGCTAACCTGCCTTCATGCCGCAATACACTGTAAGTGCGCCAGCTCACCGTCCGTCATGAGCTCATGAACTAGCATTAGACCACGCGCATTGACCAAGAAGTGGACCTTCGCGTCGGCGCCGACAACAGTCAGTTCCCACCCACGACGTTCCCGACGACATTTCTCGCCACGGCGGCCAAGTTCGCGTCCCAGCCGGCATTGCACTACAAACGCGACGGCGAATGGTGCGCATGTTCGTCCTTCCTCCATAGTCTGCTGACATTGTGGTTCCACCTCTGCAGGCATCATCACACGTGGCAACACTACGAAGCCACAAGCTTCCGCTTCGCCAAAGCGCTGCTGAGCCAAGGACTCAACCGGTTTGACACTGTGGGCATTTGTGGGTTCAATGCTTCGGAATGGTTTTTCTCGTTCGTTGGCACCGTCCTGGCCGGCGGTGTCCCCGTGGGCATCTACGCGACCAACAGCGCCGCGGCCACGCAGCAGGTGTGTCTTCATGCCGACACGCGGATTGTGGTCGTGGACAGCGTCGAACAGCTCGAGAAGTTTGCGTCTCTCGTACCCGCTTTGCCCAAGCTGCAGGCCATTGTGCTTTGTACAGTCTTATTCGATACATTTCGTCAACTCACGCCTTCTTCCTTTGCCATTGTAGGGAACGACTCGGTGCCAGCAGGTTTTGAATGCCATATCCGGGTCTACTCATTCGAGGCGTTCATCGCCTTGGGAGAAGCCGTGGACGACGTGGTTGTCCGCGCCCGCATCGCGTCGCAACGCCCAGGCCACTGCCTCTCGCTCATCTACACGTCGGGCACGACGGGTCGCCCCAAGGGCGTGATGGTGTCCCACGACGCCTTCATGTTCGCGCAGGCGTCGCTCATGCACCCGTTCACGACCGACGACTTCAACAACAACGATCGCATGGTCAGCTTCCTGCCGCTGTCGCATATTGCTGGCCAGGAATGCGACATCGGGTGCCAGGCCGTGCACGGATCGCATGTGTACTTTGCACAGCCGGACGCGCTCAAGGGGTCTCTGGGCGCGACGCTCAAGGAAGTCCGGCCGACGTTCCTGCTCACGGTGCCGCGGTTGTTTGAAAAGTTTATGGAGAAGATGCAAGACGTAGGCCGGTCCACGACGGGGCTCAAGAAAGTACTCGTGACGTGGGCAAAGGGCGTCGGCGCCGCCACCGTCGCGGCGTCCGTGTTCGGCCAATCGGGCGAAGTGCCGTGGGGGTTTTGGCTGGCCGACTACCTCGTATTCCAGAGGGTACGCCAAGCATTGGGGTTAGACTGCTGCAAGTTTTTCTACGCGGGCGCGGCACCCCTGTCGCAGATTTGCTTTGACTACTTTGCCGCCCTCAACATACCCATCTACGGGGTCATGGGTATGAGCGAAACGTCTGGGATAGGGTTTTGCAACTTTCCAGACCAGTTCAAACCCTTGGCAATTGGAACCAAGAACGTCGGCACCGAGTTCCGAATCGACCCGTCGACTGGCGAGCTCGACCTGCGCGGCCGACATGTGACGATGGGGTACCTCAAGGACAAAGGTGAGACCGATCGGGCGATCGACGCCGACGGGTGGCTGCACACGGGGGACATCGCGCGCGTAGACGCCGACGGGTTTGTGACCATCACAGGTCGGCTCAAGGAGCTGCTCATCACGGCGGGCGGGGAAAACGTGTCGCCGGCGGGGCTGGAGGACGTGCTCAAGCAGGAACTGCCCATCCTATCGAATGTCATGGCCGTGGGGGACCAGCGCAAGTTTATCGCCGCCCTCGTGACGTTTCGCGTCGTGGCCGACGGCGACGGTGTCCCCACCGACCAACTGGATGCGTTGGCTGTGCGGGTACTTGAACAAGACGTCGGGTCCTCTGCCAAGACGGTCGCCCAAGCCAAAATCTGCGACAGAGTCCGCGCGTACATCGACGCAGGCCTCGTCCGCGCCAACGCACGCGCCATCTCCCGCGCCCAACACGTTCAAAAGGTGGCCATTCTCGACAAGGACTTCAGCATCCCAGGTGGCGAGTTCACGCCCACGTTGAAGCTCAAGCGATCGGTCGTGTTGAATCAGTATGCCCACGTCGTGGACGCATTGTACCAATAGTAGTTTGTCCTTACAGTTAATATAATTAATACGTAGTAATAATAGTACCCGTACCTTTCGATTCAATGTTGGATGGTACTCGGCTGTGACCACTCTGTTTCTAGTCTATTCAAAATTAATATTTCTATGTGATGTTGGAGGAATATAATTTTATGGGAGTTCTTCGTGGCAATCAAACTCAAATTGAAATCATACAAGTACATTTCTAGGGCTTGCGATGGGACGGTCACGGCATAATGGAAAGTGAATGGAGGTATCAATGTCAATTTACAAGCTCAAGTTTGCATGCTGAAATCTGCAGGAAGTCGCTTCAAGTTTGCTCGTCAGTTATCGCGTCGTAGAGAGGCATTACTTCTGAAAGGATATTTATGTCTAGAGGCAATGAATATCAAATTTTCCAGTGGTACTCCTGGCTGTACCACTCCAACATTGAATCGAAAGGTACGATGGTGGTGGTCAAGTATTGTCGTTTTACCCTAAAAAGTTTGGACTTTTGTGCTTATTTGTCAAATCTATCGAACGATTCTTACGTCCAATTGCACACTAATTTCAGTCACACACTAATTCAATGATGACTTGGTATTGATTGGTCACTTGATTATTGTTCTGGGTTTTGATTGGTCAATCGAGCATCCCACTCCAATGTCGACCAATCCAAACCCACTAAGACGCGAATCAAGTGGCCAATCAAATATCTGCAAGTAGTATCAACCCTTGAAATAGTGTCACAAACATCCTTTTCTATTCAAAATGCACAATCGACCGATGCAAATCAGTAGTTTTACGCTGTCTTTTTCGTGGTGAGGGCATCCAGTTCCGCCTGGAGCCGCCGCGCCTTGTCCTTTTCGGCGTCGATCCATGCCGTGTAGATGGCGTTCATGGTTGAGATCTCCTTCTCCAGCACCCGGCGCCGGATCTTCTCTTCCACGACCCACTTGCGCCACTTGTCGGTCGCGATGGTCGTCGTGCCCGCCGCCTCGTCCGTCTCCAGTCGCCCCATTTCCGTCTCGTCCACAGTCGCCTCGTCGAAGAACGCCTTGTGCCCCACAGCTGACTGCAGTCGCGCGGACCGCTGGTCAAACTCTGCATCGCGCTGCATCTTTTTGCGGGCCACCGCGCGCTCCCGACGCCGGCCCTGTCCCCACGACATAACTCAGTACGTTCTAGAGCAATCCAGACGACATATGTACCTCGGCAACATGCTGCGGCACGTCGGGCACGACGGCGGCGATACCCACCATGATGGACACGATCAAGTGCTCGACCACGACCACCGCCACAAGCGTGTAAAACGGCGAGATACCCGGGTACAAGCGCTGCAGCACGCCGGAGTTGAAGCCGACGATCGTCACGTTGGTGGCCACGGCCACGTACCCCAGCAGTGTGAAAGCGTGCACCCACGTGCCGATGCCGTCGGGGTGGTCGCGGTGGCAGCGCTGGTGCGCCATGAGGATCTTGAACCCGTCGCTTTTGATTTCGATCAAGTTGTTGAGCAGACTGCACACACTTGCTAGCGGGTACGCCGACGCAAACAGCGTGATTTGACTAGAACATATATATATGCCATTTTTTGGTTGAATGAAGAAATATTATAATAATAGTACTAACTACGACACGACGTACCCAAACTGCAAAAACAATTCCAAGTAGTCGAAAAACGTGCCTTCGTACTCGGGCAACAACGCTTCGACGTCGACCTATTACAGTTTACATACTATTAATAGTTTACCAAGGATATATATATATATATATATTTAGGTAGTGACACAATCATAGAGGTGCTGTATGTCCATACTGATAGCGATGGACACAATCTCCACATATACAGTAGATATTGGCAAATATATTTATTTGCACAAGCGTGCGACGCATAAAAACATAATATATATATAGTAACCTGCATATAATGTACATGTACTATATATAGATATAATGTATTTATATATGATAAAACATATAATATAATATATTGTACCTTGTTGACGACGGCCACTTCTTTGACCGACGGTTCCTGAGTGAGGCTGGCGTTGTTCTGTTGTTCCGCTAGCCCAGCTTTGGCTTTGACGGCAGACTTGGACATGACAAATGGAATCAGCGTTTCCT
>NW_009798279.1:21383-36380 GCF_000520075.1 Aphanomyces astaci
CAAGCGCTGCAGCACGCCGGAGTTGAAGCCGACGATCGTCACGTTGGTGGCCACGGCCACGTACCCCAGCAGTGTGAAAGCGTGCACCCACGTGCCGATGCCGTCGGGGTGGTCGCGGTGGCAGCGCTGGTGCGCCATGAGGATCTTGAACCCGTCGCTTTTGATTTCGATCAAGTTGTTGAGCAGACTGCACACACTTGCTAGCGGGTACGCCGACGCAAACAGCGTGATTTGACTAGAACATATATATATGCCATTTTTTGGTTGAATGAAGAAATATTATAATAATAGTACTAACTACGACACGACGTACCCAAACTGCAAAAACAATTCCAAGTAGTCGAAAAACGTGCCTTCGTACTCGGGCAACAACGCTTCGACGTCGACCTATTACAGTTTACATACTATTAATAGTTTACCAAGGATATATATATATATATATATTTAGGTAGTGACACAATCATAGAGGTGCTGTATGTCCATACTGATAGCGATGGACACAATCTCCACATATACAGTAGATATTGGCAAATATATTTATTTGCACAAGCGTGCGACGCATAAAAACATAATATATATATAGTAACCTGCATATAATGTACATGTACTATATATAGATATAATGTATTTATATATGATAAAACATATAATATAATATATTGTACCTTGTTGACGACGGCCACTTCTTTGACCGACGGTTCCTGAGTGAGGCTGGCGTTGTTCTGTTGTTCCGCTAGCCCAGCTTTGGCTTTGACGGCAGACTTGGACATGACAAATGGAATCAGCGTTTCCTACCAAATCAATCAATATATATATACATATAGTACACTGATAATATATATGATATAGCCACGGTACCACAATATTTTCAATGAGCAATCGAGTGATGAGCAGCGACCCGAGCGTGCTCTGGAGCAGTTCAAAGTTGCCCACGAAGAACGTAATGTAAAACAGCAAGCCAAAGTTATTGACGAACTGAAACAGCACGAGCTTGACAATGAGTGCATTGGTGTGGTCGGCATCCGTCCGGTGGTTCTCGTACGCGTTCAGGCGGTGCGCCAGCTGGACGTACTTGGCGTCAATGAAGAAGACGGCGGCCGAGTACAAGACGGATGGCACCATGGGCACATATGCCCACAGCCCATCAAAGCCGTTCGCGGGGGTCACCGCGGCGCGGACGGCGGCCTATAGATACATAGTCCACTTTGAGATGGAAATTAAGTCCTTTTTCGATTATATTGGACACACTGGAGGGGGATCAACAGCCCCAAATCGACAAGCCACAATCGATTGATTATTCGATGATCGACCAATCAAATACACTCGAAACTATTCAATTGGCCAATCAAATACACTCGAAACTATTCAATTGGCCAATCAAATACACTCGACACTATTCAATTGGCCAATCAAATACACTCGAAATAGGGTGTGACTGATATGAAGATATGAAGACACTGGTCAGTGTTTACTTACTGCATCATTCAGTACAAACCATCGATTTGATGGATATATTATTTGGCGACGCCGCATACAAATAATATCCACATTTTAGCTGAAAAAGGATCAATATCGATCGTCATTCCGTTGCATTTGGACACTTTTTGATTCTCGTCAAAACGGGGAAATACATATATACATATACCAAATGGACTAGGATATATATATATATATATATATATATATATATATATCGATCCGATTGAAAATTGACCCCACACATGCAATTAATGTATATATTTGACACATCTATTATTCGTGTGCGAAGGCCATAGTATCCAAACACTCACGTACGGACAACACAAACTCTCAATCTATCATGTCATGATCTCTTTGGACACGCCCAAATACACATATATATGATATATATATATATATATATATATGATATATAAATACATTGGATATCTGACCTCGAACTGAAAGTACCCGAGCATGAGCAGCACAATCGACGCGATGGTGCCGCCCAACACGGGCATCGTGACTGCGTACCGCTTGAAGCGGTCGCCGTCCGTGAACTTTTTGTACCTGACGCCGTCGACGTCGTCGTACTCGTCGGGTCCTTCAAACCCCAGCCGCTCCACCACCACGCCATCCTCGTCTTCGGCCAGCGGTCGGCCCCAGAGCCACGCGAGCTCGCTCTCCCGCCGCTTCCACGCCTCCACGAACGCCGCCGCCCACGTCGTCACAGACAACGCATAAAATGCTGTCGCAAAGTTGTGCAGGCCGTACTGGAGCTGATATAAGTACACAAGCGCGCCCACGACCGCGGGGTACACGAGCCAGCGCGTGTAATGCTCGAGGAAGGCCACGTAAAAGCCCACTTCGACGCCGCAGTAGTCGCGGATGTCGTGGATCGGTGCCTTGGCGAACGGAACGAGGTGCTTGACCCACGTCTCCATCAACGCCTTGCGCTCCGCGGCGTTGTGCAGCGCGAACGACGATAGAATCACGCGCTTTTCCTGCAACTTTTGGAACAACAGGTCGCCATTGGCGAGGACGGTGGACGATTCGGATGGATGGAGCAGCACGCGCACTTGACTGAGCTGGTACAAGATCAAGTCGATCTTCTCCCCCGACGTAAAGGGAATAACACCCGAGGAGGCGGCGGCGGTGGCGTCAGCGTCAGCGTCTAGAGGAACGGACTCGTCGAGAAATTCCTTGTGGTTCGCCTCGTCCACATGCACCCACTTTCCCTTGGTCGTGCGTTTACGCAATCCGCAACTTTCCGCGAGCTTTTGGTACACGACAGGGGACACGGCCCCCGCGAGAACGTACGTCGCTGGGTTCGTTGGGTCGTCCGCGTCATGCAGCAGCGACGAATCACTCTTCACACGCAACGTCAAGTCCGTCTGCTCCTTGACTTCGCGCAAGAAGATCTGCAGTTCAGGCCCGTCAGACCGCACCTTCAGGACCACCTCCATGTCCTTTTCCTCGACGGACGTGTCGCTCACGCGCTGCAACGTCACCCATTAGCCTTAGAATGGGAAGGAATAAGATGCATGTACCAGAGGCACTGACAAAACAAACTTCATGAGACTCCATCCTGTCGCGGCAAACCCAAAGACATACACGACGCCCTTCACCACGCCATCGATGCCGTCCATCTTGCCGAGTCCAACTGGAACAATGCATCCTTGAAGCGAGAGGCAGGCATCCGGATAATGGAGTGCGTGATATATATTGTTATCCGGAAGTCCCAGGCTGACAAAATCTATCTTTTCACTCGTTTTGGCTATTTTCACACGATAAACAATTGTTCAGAATATTTTAGATAATCCGCACCATGATTTAGGATGTTACAGAATGTAATTATAGGGAGGTCATTTATGCATTTTACCAAATTGCACAATTCACATGCGCCAGAGTTCTACCGTACGTATGGTGCCACGTCGTAGAAAACCACGTCATCGTCTTGTTCCATTGCAGTACATGCAGGTAGCATGTACTACGCGATGGAATAACAGCCAAGGTGTTTCGGTCACTTCAGCGTGATTACAGATTGGAATTGGATCACAGTGGTACAACAATCACATACAAATTTTCATATAAAATGGAGGTGAGTCAAAACGTGGGTGTTATAAAAATTTCGACAGATTTATTTAAATACAAAACAGTACACAATTAACACCAACGCATAAGTTACCTACATTACTTCCTGTTAGTTACAACTGAACTACATTTGGCCAGGTTTTTTCAAACGCACTTACAATCATTGATTAATTCAGTTTGGATTATCATTTGCACTTGCAATCATTGAGCTACTAACCTTACGACAAGGTGGTGTCGTCGAATATGACGAATGGCACTACGCTATTTTGTCGATCACTTATTGGCTAAAATGGAAATGACTGAATCCCTTTGATATTTTTTTGGCCAAGTATAAAAATATGCAAGTACCACTGTGATCCAATTAATGCAGTTAGTTAGTTACCTGTACTATTGCTCAGAGTTATTTGGCATTTATAAAACCCCAGTGAATTAGCCAAAACACCAGGGAGATGCGGGAACAGGACACAAACACATCACTATGACGAATTCAACGTCCTTGATTCCTTCAAATCGTGGTATGCCATTGTCGAGGGGATACATGCATCTTTATTCAAGTTGTCGCGTGCGAGTCAACCAGCGACTGAATCTGCCACTTCCACGGAATCAAACGACGTGTACATGCGTGCGACAGTTACATATTATTATTCGCTTGAACATTTTTATTTTGATATTTGTATTAAATATGCGTATTTTTATTCATTTACGTTTTGCACAAACGATTTATACATCCTGGAGATTGTGCATGCGTACATGCGGGAAAAGCGCGATGCAGGTCAGCGATTCCTCAATGCATACTGCACAACGGGTCACGAAACTCTCCACTCCTCATAACAACAACCAATACTATCAAGAACACCTTACTGCATGTCGCCTGAATCAATACAGTAACTGTAGAGAAAGACAACTTCGAACTTGCCAAATTCGTCGTATTTCAAGAACAAGCGTGTACATGCGGGTAAGATGCCTTATGCCAGAGAGAGCTGTGTATGCACAGACCATGCTGCATAGGCTGAGCTAGTAATGGGCTATCTTTTAATATCAGTAGGATAGCGCTAAGTATGACACAGCTCGAGAAAAACCTCATCAAAGTTCGTCCATTTTCGATATATGCGCATGACGACATGCTGTCAGAGTACCACAAAAACTGCACATGCGCAATAAAAATATTGCATCCGCAAAAGTGATGAAATATCTGGAACTTATATGTTTTCAATGTGAAACGGCGTGAATTTTTTGAATGCAAGGCATCGCACATGCAACAGCCAATGTCCCTCTCCAACAAGTTGGATGGCTGCGAGGAAACTCCAGTTTCGCTTTCGCCAATCATGAATGCCTCGATTTCGGCCTTCCATAACTTCGTGTTATGATGAGTTATCGCCAGTTCCCGCATCTCCCAGGTATTTGTTCAACTTTGTAGCACAGTTACAGCAGAAGTACCACTCTTTTAGCCACGTAAGCCGACGCCAAAACAAGTGCAAAGCACAATAGTACCCTGGTACTTAAGACTTACTAGTACGGGACAGCATTGAATATTAATACCAACCTTGGATACTATGGTTAATATAATATAATTGTGTTGTACTTCGAAGTACAGTACTGTACTAGTCAACGAACCGACGACACTTCAAGTACTTACTAGATTAATACTGTCGTTAGTATGCTTAACCGTTGCGCTTATTGACGTCAAGTTGCTAAGCAAGTGCTGAAGCCACGAGCCGTCGAGAGTGAATGCCACTGCGTTACTACTCGTCGCACGCCAGAGGTACAGCCGCGTCACGTGTCGTTGTCTTGATCACAGCGAACACTCGCCACGTCATGATGTCCTTCACGACAACGCTGCCATGGCGGCGCTCCTACTAGGGTTGCGGGTCACACTGGTGCCGAGCCGCCGCGTGGGGTGCGTTGTGGCCAGTCCAGCGCGTACCACAGCAAGATAAGATCTTGGGAGGACGAGCAGGGGCAGGACCGACTGAACGTCCCGATTTAAAAACTGCCGATGCAGGCATTATCAGTCAGGCGGACGGCGCACTCGGCTTCCTCGCCGTGGTCAGGATGCAGAAGGCAGATACCCTCCTTACTGTTAGCAACACGATCCAGACCATCCCCGCCACGTGATTACACGTTCACCCCCCTCGCGCCTCCGCGGTTAAGGAGGATGCTCACGCACAGGTAGAAGGCTACACACAGCAGCACGAGTGTAAAAACTACGCATCGCCCGGCGCATGTAGACCGCTACGGTTAGGGACACTTCTTGCGGTTGACATGGTAGGCGGCAGGCAGCAAGGCCCCGTGAGACGTTACTGCTTGGGAGTAGTACTAGTCGCCTTGGAACAAGACGAGTTCGCACGTCGCCGACATATATTACTCAAATGTGTACAGTCAGTCACGCGTAGTCGTCGAAGGGTGCGTCGACGTCAACGAGGGGGGGGGCGCGCCAAGTCTTTCTGATTGGTCAAAGGATCTTGCGTGAACTGCACCTGCTGGGGGGGATCCCAGAGTGTTATATCTCGTGGTGGCCGCCATCTACGAGTCTTGCTGAGCCAGGGGGGGGGTCTACGTCGACGTGGCTACCAAGAAGTGAGTCATGCACAGACCAGATATGACGGCTGCGTCAGGTAGTACACGCCCCTTACGCCAAGTAACCTCACGAGGTAGACCAAACGGCCAAACAACCAAGATTGTGCGAGTTGTTTCAGCAGGAGGTGGGATGTGCACCCATTTGGTTTCACAAGGAACGGCCGATTTCGAGCCGATGACAAAAGTCGAAACCACTCGCAAAGTGGTTCACAGGCACTTCATCATGTATTGGCCGCTCCCTCACCAGACTGAACCATCTCAAGTTGACGTCCTCCTCCGATGTGTACAGTATGCATAGTGAAGTTGTTGACAACTGGCGTTACTTTACCGGTACTGTAGCTGTAGTACGAACGCACACACAGGTTGAACTCAAAAGTAGTACTACTTCGAAGTAGTAGCTTTAAAAAACGACGGGGTTTCGGGGTTCTTGAACAGTTTCAGACGGTTTCGAATGACTGTAAAAGTCCAGTTTGACGAAATCTACCAGGGAATATGAAAATCCGACTGGGGCGGCGCAAGGTTCCTCATGAAAGAGTAAACAACAGTTGCGATTTGCGTGTGCTTAGCACTAGTGGGGAGTGACCCCTCAGTACATCGCAATGAACATGGAGGAGTTGTGTATGTACTAGGATCATATGTTGAGTCGTGGACTCCCCCCAATGCACAGCCCAGTGTAGATCCACCACAGGTGCATGCCATCGCTGCTATATTGAAGCGTCGTCCGTCCTACATTGCTTGTGAGGGGGGTAACTTCAGCTATTGGTATCCATTGACATTTCCTTCTCACATTGCTCTACCTCACCCGACGTCATGGAGACACCTGCACGTAGATGCCGCACTTGCTGTCTCCTTCGCCGAGGCGCTGTCGGGTCGGCAGGTCGGAGGTTCTGGTGCAAACTTCAACTGGAGATATAAAGCATACAAATCCCCATATATTTGGTTTTTCCAGCTTGTGCCCGTTTTATTGGTCGAACGAGCGCAGCATTGTTCGATTCTCATCATGCCCTCGGACTTCTCCCCAGATCGGTTCGCAGACAAGCTCGCTACATGCAGCGAGACCGCGGCGAGCATTCAGGCGCTGAGTGGATGGATCTTGTTCCACCGTCGGGCCATCGCAGAGATGGTGGATGTGTGGTACTCGAGCTACAAGGTGCAAAAGGCGGCGCACCAGGTCGTGCACTTGTACGTTGCCAACGACGTGATGCAAACCGGCATGCGCAAGTACGGCCGTGACATTCCCGACGCGTTTGCGGAGAAGTTGATGCTCGCGATCGCGATCACGATGTCGGAAGGAACGCAGAAGACCCAGGACGTGGTGCGCAAGTTGGTCCAGGTGTGGCGGGAACGGCATGTGCTGAGCGACGAAGTGATCGACACGATGAGCGACATGTGCAGTACCGTCGTGAATGCGCGCAAGGACGCATTGAAGGACACGATGGCGCTCGCGAAGCAGCACGCGGCGGCGACCAACAACGACGACGAGTCCCTCGTGCTGCAAGACATCCCAGACGCCGTGGACTCGGAGATGACGCGGGACACGATTCGCATGATCGAGGAGCTCGAAGGCGAAGTGGTGTCGACGGATCTACTGAGCGATCGGATGTTTCAGTTGAGTTCGAACTTGCATTACTTTGCGCAGGCGACAACCACGTCCGACGACGACGAGACAACGATCACCGAGTGGGACCAGTTGGAAATCCCCGTGTTTGAGATCGACCTCGACGGCAGCGCCACGCATGTAGCGGCCTTCCGCCGTCACTTGGAGAACCAGCTGGACAAGCGGACGGCACTGACGGCGCACTTTACGAGTCTGGCCAACCACGTCGTGCTGGACGACATGTCGCTCATCGAGATCGCGGCGAGAATGGACGATGAGACCAAAGACATGCAGGCGCTGCTGGATCTGTGCGTGGAAGCCGCGGAGGCCAAGGAACAGAAGCGAAAGGAGTACGAAGCCGCGCTCCGCCGCCGCCACAGCCACCCGGACGTCGTGTCGTCGTTGCATCAACAACATCCCCATCGTCTTGACCATCGACGCAGCGACAGTGACCTCCACTCGTTCCATCGTCCTCCCCCTCCACATCACCACCAGCAGCACCATCACCAGCAGCACGAAGACATGGAGTGGCACCCCACGGATCGACACACGACCGACGCAAGGTCTCGGTCGCGGTCCCGAAGTCGGTCCAAGCAAAGCAGGTCCTCCCACGACCACCAACGAGACGACCATCGCCGCCGCGACGACAGTCACCGCCAGCGGTTTCCGCCGCCTCCCATTTCCCATGATCCAGGACACGGACGATGGAACGAACAAGACCGAGCCAAGCGGCCTCGACAATACTATTAACGACTACTACTACTAGTACTACTACTGCTTCTTCTAGTAACGTCGTCTCTCAAACACGACCAACTAACAAATCATTGACGCCAGTACAGGACTACTACTAGTACTGTAGTGATAAAAAATTATTTCAAAAAAAAGAAGAAATGTCAATAAAAATTAAAATTCAATAAATTTTGGAATCCCATAAGACTAACGTTAGAAATGCACGGTGTGGGCATGTGACACGTGGAAGCCCCCCGTGTGTGACACGGTGAGAGCGAGGACGTCGTCGTCGTCGTCCAGCTCCTGCTTGGCTTCTTCTTCGGCAGACGACGACATACGGCGGAGGTCCCAGTCTCGTTCGAATGAAGTGGGTATGGCGTCGCTCTTGCGAGGGGCCACGTACGAGTCCATCACGTGTACGGGAACCTGTCGAGACGGCGGCGGCGGCAGATGATTGTACTCGACGCCGTGGCTGTCGGTGCGATGGACGTGGGGGGTCTGCGGGAGGCGGATGCCGACAGGGATTGTCCGCGCGTTGTCCGCGGAGGACGGCGGGGGGTTCCGTCGAGGCGACCCAAAGAGGGGCTTGTCATCGTCCGACTCGTCACTGCTGTCACTTGGTTGAAACAAGCGCCAAAAAAACGATTGGTTGAGGGCCGTCGGCTTGGAACGAGGACGAGGCGGCGGATGATCCGATGTGTGAAACAGACTGCGCACGCTGGAGGACAAGGACCGCGTGAGGCGGGCGACGTGGAAGCTCGTGACGTCCCCGACGGTCGGCGCGGCAAAGCATGTGTGGCACGCGCCGCACCGAAAGCACGCGGACGCCGGCACCGCGCACACGGTCATGCACCCCGGGCACCGGACGTGGACGTGCAGCCCCAGGTCCCGCGCGACAAAGTTGGCCGTGTCGGTCCATTCATGCTTGAGCGACTCCAACCTGGACAGCAACGTGTGGTTGCAAGAGATGCACGCTCCTGAAGTGCCCGAGTTGCGCACCCCACACCGGGAACAGAAGATTGTGAGCGGCACGGCGCTCGCGACTGCCGACACGTACGGCGCGTCGCAGTAGTAGCATTCGTGCATGCCGTTCTCGTTGTGGTGGTCACTATGTCCATCGAATTAGAGGGCGACATGTAGACACATCAGTAGCGTGTACCATGAGCCGCAGCTCCAAGACCCGTCGCTGTGGATAGTGTGCGCGGGCGGACCGATGAACTGCCTGTGGACATGTTAGACGAGAGAAGAGATATTAGCTTGGGACGTACTCACACATTGCGCATAATGCCGAACTAGGCTTGTTGATGAACGTGCTACGGAGGGATGTTGATGTCATTCTCGACAAGTTCAAGTCGGTGGTGCCTACGTACCATGCTGGACAGCTGCTCCCATCGATATCATCGTCTATCGGCGGCGACTCGGCCGTTGTGTACGAGCTAGAAGGGTACATTGTGTCACGACGTGAGGTAGCATGCATGAAGGATACCTTTCGAGGCTCCCTTGCGCAGAGCGGCGGTGGTTCAGTTGAGGCATGCTGTAGACGTTGGCAATGACCAGATGCCGCAATGCGCGCAATGAGATTTTTATTGTGGGGAGTTTATTTTCGTGTTACAATTTGTTTTTCATAGTATGTACTAGTAGTATGCAGAAAACAGTTTTGAAAAAAAGGATTTTTGAATACCAGTGACAATTTGAAATACCTATCTGAGGTTGCATAGCACAGTTGGTACGACAATAGGATGATGATATTTACTACAATAACCAAGTTTAAGTGTGATACGACCAACAATTTATAGAATTTTACCTGTAAGTGACGTGAAAATAAACTTGCTTTGAGTATATTATATACCCTCCCATCGCTAAGAACTGAATCATTTTCTCGGAAATATCTCACGTGACGGATCAGTGAGCAGGCGAATGATCCGAGCCGCATTACCCAATAGAACTCCAGAATTGATATGATTGGATAAAATAAAAGCCTGCAACAACTAACACCTTCAAATATTTATACCCATTTATCAATTTATAGAGGGGTTCTGCTGGTTTCAAATCAAAATGCCGCGAAAAACGTCGTGCACGGCTGACGTTGTGGCTAAGGCCATAACAGACGTAATCTCCAAGAAGCTAACAATCCCTGCTGCTGCAGGCGCATATTCGATTCCTCAGCGATCGCTTCGCACACATGTGGTGAATGCTAAACGCATGGACACTGCAGCCAAGACGATGGGACCACCGCGTGGTAGTGGATCGCAATGTCAAATTTACGGCCTGTTCCTGCATCTCCCTGATTAAAACTCTTTAAATGGATCTGTATTCGGATGATGGGATAAAGCTTAAACTAGGGAATTCGATACTGTCTCTTTTACGTTGTGGCCATTTGAACTTCACGAGATAACATAGATGGCCAGTTTATGGTGCACTTGAAAGAGACTTCGTCGTCGAATGCAGCTTACTCGTCTCCCAGGACCGGGATTTCAATTCTGAAAAGTATAGTATGAAGCCGCATTCTTCTGCTTATTTAATCGGTTTGAATAGACTTCAGCTTAGCGTTCATTTACTTCGATTCCACTCAATAAGCTTAAAATATGTATGCTGGTTTTGCTTATTTTTTAGTGATTTCATTTTCCTAGTGATTCGATTGGCTACTCCAAAAATCAAGCAATTCCATTGGCCAGTTTGAGTGCACCTTAAACTGTCCCGTGCACCATAAACTGGCCATCTACGTTATGGTCGAATGAATGCAGGTCAATGATCTGTCACGTTTATCATTTTGACAAAACCTGAGTTGACAAAATCAGGCGTTGCCAAAACATGAGGCACATTGCACCATCTCGCCCACAACGACATGAGCGGTGTGGCCAACCTTGTCAAGGAGGTGGAAGGCTGCCTCCAACGACAGCAGAGCAGCCGAGCGGCTCAATTGCTCGCCATATCGTACGACAGCTCCGCGCCTCGGATCCAAGAGTCCGACAGCGCCATCGACTCGATCTGCCAGAGCACTCTGTCCAATGGGTACCACGACGTGGTGGCGCCACTGCTCAAGGCCAAGCGACTGGTCCAGCAAAACAAGTACGCAGACGCGTACGACATGCAAGTCGTCGGCTTTGTGTACGTACTCTTCGTCAACTACATGCACCTGCGGGATGATTCTTACGGCGTGGTGTCCATCGATCAGTCAGTTTTTGGAGCTTTTCCGCGATCAAAACAACTGGCTCGTGCCGCTTCTGCAGCGATTCACGTTTGATACCCGCATCTTGGCCCAGCATGCCGACGCCGAGCTGTCCGCGACACGCGGTATCGAAGTGACTGACAAATTGGTACGATCGTAAGAAAATCCGGTGGATGTCGTCACCGTCATGACGCTGGATGTAGGCCAATGCAGAGCAAAACTTGAAGAAAGGGTTTGCCATGACCTTGAACGACCGCGCCGCCCCAGAGTTGAGCAAGAAGCCGGCGACGTTGTACATTGTGAACCAGCTATTCAAGATCTACTTTCGGGTACGTACATAAGGACACTAGTACTAGGTACATGGCTACAACGATTGTGATGGTCCTGTACCCATAGCTAAACAAGATTAATCTCTGCGGCAACGTGATCCAAGCCATCAACAAGCAGACGTTTTCGATTTTCGACAAGCGCGACCAGGTCACGTACATGTACTACCTCGGGCGCATCCGCATGCTCGAGGACAAGTACACCGACGCGGACGAGTGCTTTGGCTTTGCATGGCGACACTGCCACCTTGAGTGCACGCGGAATAAGCGGTACTTAAGAACGTACTTGTCTCCCAAACACCTTAGCATGTACTAGCATGATTTTGCAGTACTTGGTGCCCGTGAAGCTGGCGCTGGGCGTACTGCCAACCCCGGCGCTCCTGCGTCAGTACCAACTCACGGAATACGTCGATATCGCTGCGGCCATCCGCCAAGGCAACCTGCTCGCGTATTACCAGGTACAGCACGACCACACAAAGATACACGGTTTTACATATATGTTGTTTATATATATATATATATATATATATATATATATATACTGTATATACTTCGGAAGTACCACTCCGTCCCAAATCACTGACAGGTTTGATATACATAGTGGTTTTATGATCAATCATTGGATTTGTGTGAAATTTGTGCCAATCAAAAGAGCAGAATCTTCGCTATAAGGTCATATAACTATATTGCCATTCTTCCAAAAGTTGCGAGTGTATTCTTCAAAAAAATCAGCCGCTCAACCCAAATTTTTCAAATGTCACCGGACTTTAGGAATGTATGGAGATTGTCTTAAATATATCGAGAATAAGAGGTATCTTCGGCTGTATAATTTAATTCACAGAAAGAAACCATGTCACCTTCGTTGTGATTGGCTCCACAGTACTGGATAAGGTAATCGTTTTAATAAAATTGATTGTTTTCTAATTTCACAACTAATAGAATGTCCAAACGTGTCTGTGATTTGGGACGGAGTGGTATGTATATTCGTAGGACCAAGTACATGCCGACCATGTATATAGTGTTTACACATATATATATAAATATTCGTATGGTGATATATATATATTCGTTACAACGGATTTGTATATATATATGACTCCTTCGCCACTGAACTACAGTCGTAATGTATTGTACATCAGTACCACGACTATCGCGTTTACTCTATATATATCTCTATATCTCTTTATATTCGTATGGTCTATATATATATATTTGTAATTCCACGTCCAAAACTACCGCTACTAAATCATTACTAGTATTGATGTCCATATCTCGATAGTGTCTGGAGCAATACCAAGACCAGTTCGTGCAGCAAGGCATGTACTTGCTCATGCAAAAGTTGGGGCTGCTGGTCATGCGCACTCTGCTCAAGAAGGTGTATCTAATCGGAAACAAGAGCGACAAGGTCCGGCTCACCGACTTCGCCGCCGCCGTCGCGCTCATGGGCACATCGCTCGACATGGACGCCGTCGAGTGCGTCGTGGCCAACCTGATCATCAACAACTACGTCAAGGGGTTCCTCTCCCACAAACTGCACGTGCTCGTGCTGAGCAAGTCGGATCCATTTCCATCTATCTCGCACTGCTAGTTGTTGAAAGGCCTGCCGTACTGCCTACTATTACTAGGATTATACTAGTAACTACTACTTGTAAAGTACCGATGAATCCAGTTGCTACTCATGTGCGATTGATTGGCTTAAATGCAATATCCTTTTAACCAATCACAAACGAAGCAAATGTCTGTACACAACAAAATTTCCGAAAAAAAAATCATTTAATTTTGTGATACCCACCTACAACACTTCCGTTGTCTATACTATATATATATAATATATATTAATACTAGTATATCCCGTCTTGCCTAGGTACAGCTAAAGTCGCTAATCCCGTACACGTTGGATTGGAGCCACGGGTGGTTGAGGGCAGCCGCCGCCGACACGCGTCGCGCCGGGTCGAGATGCAGCAACGTCTGCAGAAACGACACGAACGCCGCGTCTCCACAGTCGAGGACCTGCCACAGCGACGTCTGCAGCGGCACCACCACCCGTCCGTCCTCGTCCGTCAGGTACATCGCCTTATTAAAGTACTTGTCAGCTTGGGGGGAGGCAGCGACCATCGCGGGTGGAAGCGGCCCCAGCAGACCCATCATGCTGGACAGGAGAGCCGCGATCGAGTTGTGCTCGAATAAGACCCGACCAGTGTACAGTTCGGCCAAGATGCACCCGAGGGACCACAAGTCAATGCGGTCGTCGTAGCGAAGACCCAAGATCACCTGCGAGGCGCTCAGAATCATATATATATATATATATATATATATATATATGTCGTACCTCTGGGGCACGGTACGCGCGGGACTGGATGTAGTACGTGAGCTCGTCCGATACAAACGACGCCGACCCAAAGTCGATGAGTTTCACTTGGCATGTTTCGAAGTTTTGCATGAGAATGTTCTCGGGTTTCAAGTCGCAGTGGACCATGCCCAGCGCATGCAGAAACTGCAGAGCTTCCAAACACTCGACCGCGATCTTGCGCAGCCGCGGTAGGGTAAAGTACCTCTGCCGCCACTCCGGTCTTGATACTTCATACAAGTTGGCTTTGAGCAGCTACACAACACCGTCAAACTTTGTGACATTTAGAGAAATATCTTCAATATCACAAGAAATATCTTCAAAATCACGTAACCTGGACTATTTTCACTTGGCGGATAGTAATATTTTGTATATATACAGTATGTCGACGCCGTTAGAGTATCGTTCTATTCACTCGACGTCTCGCATGAAAATTTACTAATGTTGTGTAGATGTATATATTTATATATCTATGTAAGTATACAAATATAGTATATTTATTTATATAAATATACACAATATAATAGTAAATTCACATAGTATATTCTTTCACTTGGCATATCTACCGGTATATATATATATATATATATCAAAACTAGTGTACAACTACAAATCATACCAATATATTCTCTCTCCTTGTGGCTCATCCATACGATCACCATATATATAAAATTATATATATATATATATATATATACCT